>NW_026732722.1:5000-215000 GCF_028476545.2 Physella acuta | reverse complement strand
ATTTCAAGATTTATTTAAGAGTAATTTTTTTTTAAAAAAAGCAACATTTAATTTTCGTTTTTATTTTATAAAAAGTGTATATTGGTACATTTTTGCAGGTTGGTACTGTTTATTTATGTTGTAAGTATATTTTATATTTATATACAAAAATATAAAACTTTAATAGAAACGTTTTATGTTTTGTAGACTAACGTCGCTTTGCTTTCAAGAACGGTTGTACCAGTCCTTCTCGGAGCAATAATTTTATTTTACTAATTTATACACATTGAATAATGCTCCTACAACAGGGTGTCGGCAACCTTTTAAGGTGAAAGAGCCAAAAGATAAAATTTACAAAATTTCCCAGTTTTTAAAGAGTATTAAAATGTGTTCTTCAATATCATGGCATTTGATTAGGATTAGCTACTTTTTAAAAAAATATATATTCATATAAACACACAGACATGTTTCAACTAGTTCTTTTAGGATAATAAAATCCAATTATAAAACTATCCCTTCCCAATTTAGAAGCTAATAACTATAAGAATGCGTCACTCAAGTCAATTTAATGCACACATACATATAAAAATGCCTTTTAAATAAAATAAAATAAATAAAACTGAAAATATTCGAACAAAAGGTGCACTTCGGTAGTGGAAAGCATGGACCTACTACCACGTGGCTGGCCACATCACAGTTGTGGAGCTAGGCCTTGTGTCCAAGCATCTTTCAGCTTTTGTATACGCTCTACTTCACCTATTCTTAGTGTTTTTATTTTGTTTAAAGTTGGTATTCAGTATAATATTTTTATTAGTTATGAAAATAAAATATATTATTGTTATGGAACTGGCGAGCCGCATCTTGACATCAAAAGAGCCGCATGCGGCTCGCGAGCCGCATGTTGCCGACCCCTGCCCTAGCACACTGCGGTTCTAATGTTATCCTTACATGTTTATTTCATAAATATATAAATACTTAACCTCCAGCACGACATTAGCACAAACTCAAATTTGTAATTATTAAAAGCCAGTTAGGGGTCTGTGTGGTCGAGTCGGTAAAGCTCATGGTAAAGCTCATGGGTTCGAACCCACGGGAAGATGAGGCTCGTTAGCTGGGGACAGCCACTCTTCTAGGAGAGACAACTCCAAAATCAAACAACTGCGGCCTTGTAGTTTGTTCTTGGTTGGACAAAGGCTATAGAAGCAAATCTAAAAAGAAAAGCAAGCTGAAATCGGAGTCAATGGCCTCACTGGCGCATAACCAGTTGACACGTATCCTTAATTGTGTTGGAGGGGGAACCCTTCCAACAATAAGATTAAGAACGAAGAAGAAGAAAAGCTAGTTAAATTTGCCATGAAATTCATTTCAGGATAATACTGCGGTTTTTTTTAAAATTCTTTTACATTGAACTTATGGAAGGATGAATTATGGGGGAGGGGGATTAAACCATCCAATCAGTTGGGAAATCATCTCTTCGATTATATTGATTTCACCTGACCGAATCCTACAAAATATCCAGAACATTAACATGTCCAGTTTGTTCGATTTGAAACTTTCAAAGTAACACTGGTTGTTTCAGACTTTTTCCCCCTTTTTTCTCTGGGAGAAGGTGGGGGGGGGGGGGGAAGAGGGCAGTGGTAAAAGTGTATAAAATGTATTTCGTTTGTGGGGGGGGGGGATCTGCAATGTGGGTTTGCCCTTTCACATAATATGCTCAGTGGTTCGTTCATCCATTATTTTTTTCTGGGGGTGGGGCATTTAAAGTTCCGGTTGGGGAAGGGTTGACAAGTATATATTCAGAATATTCTCCATTAAAAACAAAATTCTATTCGTCCGAGGGGTTGGGGCCATGTAAGGGTTTTTGGACTAATCCACCTACTTCACCGAGGAAATTCCTGAAAGAAACTCTGCCCTTACATCGCTGAAACTAACTCCGCCCATGCCTCGCTGAGCCTTGCCACCTCCCTCATGGGATACTGAGGCTGGCGGGCAGTGCGCTCTCTCTAGGGGGAAAAGGTGGCCTGCAACGTGTGTTTTGTGTGCGCAGCGTTCTCAAAGTCTTACAATACAACATGACTGCTCGTTCAAAAACTACTGCGTGGCTGATCTTAAAAAAATCTACTGCGTGGTTGATTAAAACAATTTTACTGCGGGGCTGATCTTAAAAAATACTACTGCGTGGCTGCTTTTAAAAAACTACTGCGTGGCTGATCTTAAAAAAAAATACTGCGTTGCTGATTTCTAAAAAACTACTGCGTGGCTGATTTAAAAAATCTACTGCGTGGCTGATTTAAAAAATCTACTGCGTGGCTGATCTTTAAAAAATCTACTGCGTGGTTGATTAAAAAAAAATTACTGAGTTGCTGATCTTAAAAAAAAAACTACTGCGTGGCTGCTTTTAAAAAACTACTGCGTGGCTGATCTTAAAAAAAAACTACTGCGTGGCTGCTTTTAAAAAACTACTGCGTGGCTGATTTTAAAAATTACTGCGAGGCCGTGTAACCGTGCATCATAAAGACGCCATAGCAGTCGGGCCCTGCTCCCAGTACTCACATTCCTTGAAGCACGTCATCTTCTCCACGTCCCTCGTGTACAGCGTGCACGAGAAGTCCTCACCCACAAGCTCGTCCATGACGCTGACGTTGCTCACGGCGCAGCTGGAGAGGGAGAAGTTGTGGGAGCTGGAGCTGAAACAGCTGCTGACGCCGGAGCAGTCCAGGGTCTGGTTGTGGTCTGGTGGATATGGTGGAGTGGATAGGTGGATATACATACGTGGATATGGACTGGCTATATGATGGAGTGGATAGGTCTAGGAATATATAGGCGGGTGGGTATGGCTGGATATGGATGTGTGGATAGGTGGATATAGAGACGTGGATATGGACAGTCAATATGGATGAGTGGATAGGCCTGAGATGTTATGAGTTTGTGGGTATGGATAAGTAGATGGAAATAAATGAATATGGACCTTGACGAGGATGGTAACCTACCCTTAACCTAACTCAGTTGACCTTGACTTGGAGACTTACCCGCCCTACATCAGACGGCCTTGACCCCACGGCTTACCTATCTTTAACCTACCTCGAAGGACTTTGAACCCGATACTTACCCATCCTACCTCAGACGGCCTTGACCACGAGGCTTACTCACCCTACCTCAGATGACCTTGACTCGGATACTTATCCACCCTACATCAGACGACCTTGACCCCTAGACTCACCTATCCTCGACCTACAACAGTCGACCTCTGACCTCGTGCCCTGGAAAGCGTCACAGTCGACCTGTGTGACGAGCCTCTGGACGCTCCATGTCTTCTTACTCCAGGGCGTGCTCGTGAAGTCCTCGTGCCATGTCTGGTTCCGGCCCACGCATGCGCTAAGCTGCGGACGGAAGTGAAAGATTCGGTTACTAGAGCTGTACCCTCTAAGCTGTACCCTCTATCCGGACGGTCCATAGGGCAAGTGAAGTAGTTCACCTGATTCTGGGACCTCGGTATATTATGAGGTACCAACCAGAGCTGGGTGGGATCAGGTATTTTATACTGACGAACTTGGATTCCAACTCGAGCCTTTCCGGTTGCTGTCTAGCGCTCTACCGCTAAGCCGTAAAGTCTAGTATTGTTCCCTTTTCTAATCTGAAGGTCTATTGGGCTAGTGAAGTAGAGTTCATCTGCTCATTTGACCCCGGCATGTAAACGGATAGTGTAGTCAACAGTATGCCCAGCGCATATACCTTCTCTAATGTGAGTTAGATACCCATCAGAGCTGGGTGGACTCAGGGATGTTCAAATGAATAGATCCCGTTTTCGTACTCGAGACTTTCCTGTTAGCAGTCGAATGCTCTACTACGCCGCCCCATGAAGTCGTGAAGTCCTTACAACAATCTCTAACGTTAACGCATTGAAATCTGCTGTATACAACTTGCGCTAATCATTTAGCTTATGAACAAAAGTTAACCGAGACAATTGAACCACCAAGGTCAAACATTAGTTTCAACCATTAACCTAATCTCAACCATCAACCTCTTTCAAATTTGGGTTCAAGTCAATAATATGTACTTGTCCACCCAGTTCTGAAGGGTACGTAACTCATGTTAGGGAAATAAAGGCAGCTTGACATAGTGCTGACCACACTATCTCTTCATATGCTGAGGTTTCAGAAGCACATGGACGATGATGATGATAATGATGATGATGGTGGTGGTGGTGGTAATGATAATGATAAGGATAATCATGGTAATGCTGATGATTATAATGATGATAATGATAATGATAATGATGATGATGATGATGATGATGATGATTATGATGATGATGATGATGATGATGATGATGATGATGATGATGATGATGATACAATTAGAAATCACATAATATAACTATAGGACTATCGCAATCCGCTTTAGAAGCCAATAACTTTTTGTTTCTTTCTTTACGGACACCACTGGTTTAGTAGGTATCTTTCATAGCTAGGCAGGCCTCAGCACGGCAAACTCCGACTAACGGACTTTGGTATCGGTTTGATTACTGTATCGGTCGCTTCTGTCTTTCGGTTCTCACAAGGCTTATCTTTCACCCCACGCGAACCTAGAGTCTAGTACCTTATAGCTCAACCGTAGGAAACTAATAACTGACATACTTCGTCACTCAGGTCAAATTATTGCATACTGACAGGTAGAGGAATGCATTCTGAATAAAATAACATTCCCCACGTAACGACAATCGAAAATGGCGGCCCTTGGGCAGTGGCAAACATGGAATGGTCTCCACGGGGCTGGCTACAGCGCGGCTGTGGGGTTGGACCTGGTGCCTAAGCGGCTGTCAGCTGTCCATTTACTTTCTACCTCACCTATTCTGTTATCTGATGAGTTTTTTAATCCTATTTAAAGTTGTTTTTCATTACAGTATAACATTTTTATGAGTTTTGAAAATGAAACTATACAATTATTAATCATTGTGCATTGAACTGGAGAGCCTCACCATTACATCAAGGGAGCCGCAATCGGCTAACATATATGTTATACGCAGATTTTTTATTTTTTTTGTATTTCCAAAACTTTAATCTTGTAATTTCCCATATTAAAGGAACTGATAATATTGTGGCTGACTGTTTGTCAAGAATGTTACTCTTTTTTTTTATACCAACATTGATCATGTGACATTTTTGTTAGTTATGACCATTTACAAGTGATTTGTTTAGTTGATCTACCTTTTTTTTTTTTTTTTCTTTTTCCTTTTTTGTGTGCCTCAGACACGTAATTTATAGCGTCAGTTGTGTGTTCGCTTTAGTATTACAGTTTTCATCATCGGCGTGTGAGGACTGATACAGATTTACAATAGTAATATTTCTTTCTTACTTGTAGCCTGCTTTCATTCATTTAAGATGGTTTACTTATACATAGATCTAATACAAAACGTCTAAATATAAAGAAAAAAAAATTAAAAACCAACCTGAAACTAAAAATGCAAATGCGTAATTTAATGATAATTCAAGGGATGTTTTTTTTTCTCGGCGTGGTGGGCTGAGGGGACGAGGGGGGGGGGGGGAGAGGGGGAATTTTTTTTTTTTTTTAGAGCTGAAATGAATTTGCGATTACAGAGAATTAAAATGATACAAATTTTAAGCAATCGGAAAAAGCAATGTTATTACAATGAGACACGTAAAACCAAACACTCTTCCCTTTCAAACATCTATATCTATACAGTCCTCAAATAGTTTGTTTTTTTCCTTTTTATTTTATTTTATTTTTTTTTTATTAATTCAATAGTTTTAAACATTTAAATCAGTAATAATTATTTAATTGATAGATTTTACACACGTCAAAAACATGAACATCAATTGCATATATAAAAATCCACATGGAGATAATAAGCACAAGCAGTTTATCTAAGCCATAGAGCGAAGTTTATCCTATCTTTTGTTATTAATATTATAGCTGGTTGATACTAGTGTTTACTAATTATTGGATTAACAACTATCAATTACTATGAGCTTTAAATACCGTTTTGTTATTGATCACCAAAGATTTTAGATATTTTTCTTGTAATTTAATTTTTTATAATTAATAGTAACGTTTGTTTACTTGTTTTTGTTTCAATATATATTAAAACTTTTTCTATTCTTTTTATAGTTTAAATTTATAATTATCTCCCTTACAAAAAATTATTGTATGTTTTTTCCCCTGAAAAAAAAGTTCTACGCGCGAGATATTTTGACAGAAAAAGAAGAAGACGAAAGCAAACCGCTGTGAACTGTGTTACACCTTGGTGCACTCTCTGGACTAACGCCAAAATTCTGGGGGGGGGGGGGAAGGGGAAGTGTGTGATGGAATCAAGTAAGGGGTAGTTGAATGTTTGGATGATTTTGGTGGAGACTATTTTTGTATCGTGTTTATATTTGGAAGATTTTTAGTATGCGAGAATTTAGTGTGGGAGAATTTAGTGTGGGAGAATTTAGTATGCGAGAATTTAGTGATGGAGAATTTAGTGTGGGGAATTTAGTGTGGGAGAATATAGTGTGGGAGAATTTTGCGATTATTATTGTGTGGGATTGTGTTTATGGATGGCTCTTTGTTGCTGAATAGGTGTAGTGCATGTTTGAGTGTAGCATTGTCAAGTGTAGGTAATGCCCATCTAATGGTCACATTGATCCGTGTGTTTAGCATGAGTTATCCATTGTGGTGACGTCAGGGGCTTTTGAGGAGAAGTACCAGGTGTCAGCTCTGCCCTAGTTGAGTAGATTATATATAGATAGATATATATATATATATATATATATATATATATATATATATATATATATATATATATATATATATATATATATATATATATATATATATATATATGTATGTATGTATATATTTATTTAATAGAATTCCTTACACGCAGTTCACTCCTAGGAACTAGCTGTGTGGAAAGGTTGCATGTTTAAAATATACATACTATACATAGTATTGCATACAATTATAGTTAAGCATGTCATACAATTTGGAGTTTCCATTATAACAAAACATTTAAATTTTTAATTGACTACTTCTTTCCCTTCTGAACTGTGAAACTGTACTCTTTTACCTTATGACTTTCTCTTCTGAGACAAGAGATTTGAATGGTGAGCTAATACGTGATGATGGATGCTTTTTTTCTGGGAGGTTTTTATCATAAAAGCAGCAACTGAAGTTAGTTTCGCTGTTGTGTTTTTCCGTGTAGTGTCGATGTAAGTAATTGTGGGTTTTTGCATCATTACAGAAGTTGCATTGTTTGAGATAAGTGTGTTCTGTTCTTTCGTGATTTAGTACTTCCTTAACTGTTTGGTACGAGCTGGGGCCGAAGCTGCATGTTAGGTGATCGTGGATTAGTTTCTCAAATTTTTTTTATTTAGTTATTTTTCCTTGTTCTGTTGGGACTCGTTTGATTTTTCCTTTTTGTTGACGAAGCGGTTTCTATTTCTGAATCCGGGTCAGTTGCTTCTGTCTCTGGGTCTTTTGCTGCGTCCTTGGTTGGAGAGTTTTGGATTTTGCTTGATGATGGAGCTTGTGGTTCAGGTGGAGCAGTATTTTGTGCTGAAGGTTGGTCCTTGGGTGTTGACTCTGGGTTGAAAGCTTGGCATTGGTTGGTCCAATGAAGAGTTGAGGAGCAGAATTGGCACGCCTGCTTTCTTCCAGCAATTTTTATAAGAATGTTCAGTGATTTATTTCAACAATAGTTGAGTAGATTTTTTTTAAATGCTTTTATTTTCAATAAAACAATTGTCAAAATATTTAACCATCACTGGGGTTAAATTAATAATAATAAATTACATTTTAGATGATTAATATATGAGAAAAAAGGATGTATGACATAAAAATAAAAGGAGCGTGTCGTATTTGACAATCTCAAGGTTTGTACAACAATATGTGTGAATACAAGAGCAAATAAACCAAGAAAAACCAAACAAAAAAAAAACCCATACAAATACTGTTTCGTTCTGACGGAACGTCTCAGTGAATCGGTGGGGTTGTTGATGCGTGACATTGCTGCTAAAAGGGGAGGTAACTTTCCCAGTCTCATATGGAGAGAATAATATGAAAAAATGAACAATAATAATATCTTATTTAACAATCACAGGGGATCATTTAGTGGTAATATATATTACATGAATGAAAGACATATGTTTGAAATAAAAAGCTTGACAGTTTCAGATTTGGTGTAATAACACAAATAAAAAAAAGGAAATGTTTTACATCTTTATGGTGATATTACTTGCTGCTAGCAGTAAGAGGATTGTTTTTTATGGAAACGCCAACTAATAGTACACTTTCACTTTTACTACTTTTTACTAAGTTTTTAACACCCTGATATTTTCTGTCTCAAAGTTACATGGGTGAACACATTTACTATAAGATAAAAACCAACAGTGGAGTAATGGGGCGGGGCGAGATGGGTGTGAGTTGGTTGGGTAAGGCAGGCCAGGCAGCGCGATCATTGTTGCGTGTTTTGACTGCTAGAAGGGGAGATAAGTCTTCAAAATTTTACGTGATGCAGTATTAGGTGTATCCAGCATTGGTGACAAGGGGGGGGGGGGTGAATCTCGTATGGGGGGGGGGTGATACAAGCTTGAACAACAGAAAAACCCACACAGATACTGTTTCGTTCAGACGGAACGTCTCAGTGAATCGGTGGGGTTGTTGATGCGTGACATTGCTGCTAAAACTTCCTAATATCTTATTTAACAATAACAGGAGATCAGGTAGTGGTAGTATATATTACATAAATGAAAGACATATATTTGAAATATAAAACTTGTAGTATTTGACAGTCTCAGATTTGGTGTATTAGCACCAAAACAAAAATATATAAAAAAAAAAAAAAAAAAAAAAAAAGAGGGAAATGTTTTACATCTTTATGGTGATATAGCTTGTTGCGAGCAGTAAGAGGATTGTCCTATATGGGAACGCCAGTAAATAGTACCCTTTCACTGCTTTCAGAGGACAAGATTTTAACACCCTTCGATTTTCTGTCTCAAAATTACATGGGTGAACTAATTTACTATAAGATAAAAAAAAGGCAGGCCAGGCAGCGCAATCATTGTTGTGTGATTTGACTGCTAGAAGGGGAGATACGTTTCTAGTTTTACATGATTCAGTAATAGAGGTATCCAGCATTGGTGACAAGGGGGTGGGGAGGAGGGGGGGGGGGGTAGGGTGGTGTGTTCTCATCGCGTGCTGGGGTGTGGGGTTACAGCGAAAGTTTCTTCTGAAGGTCAACAATGTATTACCAATGTTCTCGTAAGTGAGGAAAATGGTGGTTGGGGGGGGGGGGGGAGGAGGTTATGAACTATAGTCTGCGTCAGTAAACAAAACTTTTTATGTCAGCATCTGAGCTGGGGTGGGTAGGTTTGGTGTGTTCGAGTCACGTGCTTGGGGGGGGGGGTTGCTGTGGTGATTTCGTATAGGGGTAAACAGATTCCTTACAGGTGTTCACAAATGGTAATAAAAATTGATTCTTACATGCAATTCTTTTCTCTTTGTAATGCACATCTCAGATGTTTGCCTTTTAAATACGGTAAAACATATATAGACAAAACAGTATTTAGTACCATAACATTGATGGGTACTAAGGAGACTAGGGCAGAAAAATGTTGGTAAAAAAAAAACAGTTGGGTATAAAAAGATTTTGGAAGGGGGTCAGTGCTGGGGTGTGGGGTTACAAAGGAAGTCACTTTTTAGAGGTCAAAAAATCATTACAAAGGTTCTCATAAAATAGTTTGGATATGCTTATACCTGCTGCTGAAGTTGACAATCCGGCAAAAAGGGGAGAAAGTTTTTTGGGGGGGGAGGTGTTATGAACTGTAGTTTACGTCAGTAAACAAAAAACTTTAAATTTCAACAGCTAAACTGGGCTGGGTGGGTTTGGTGTGTTCGAGTCACATACCTAGGGGGGGGGGGGGGGGTTGCTGTGAAGTTTTCGTATGGAGGTAAACAAATTCCTTACAAGTGTTCACATATTAAGTTCAAGGTGATTTGAAAACAGGGAAAAAAAAAAAAAAAAGTACAGCATTATACGAAAATAATTTGTGGGAATCTTTTCTCTTAGAATTGTACATTTCAAATGTTTGCATTTAAGCGGAGTAATACTAACATTATTGAATACTTTAAAATAGTTGGGTACTAAGGAGGTTTGGGCAGAAAAGCTGTTGAATAAAATAGGGGGGGTGGGTTATTAGGTTTATTTTACATGTAAAGTATAGGGGCTCGAAAAGGGGTAAGGTCATATGGGTTGTAAGGTTGGGGTTGTGAGGGCAGATATGTCAGAAGTGGGAGGGTTGGTGAGGCACCCGAGGCGGTGGTGCTTTCCTAAAGTGTTGTTATGTTTGGGTTGACTAGAGTGTGTGTGTGTGTGTGTGTGTATGTATGTATGTGTGTGTATTTATGTGTTTTGTTTGTCGAGTCGTCTTTTAAAAATCAGGTCCAATGTCTGTGGCGTAATATGTCTGTTGTCAAAATGGGTTCTGAGTCTGTTGGTCCAAATAGTTTGTCTGTAGATCGCCACGATCTCTGCTTTCTGCTCTAGTTCTCTTCTGCCTTTGTGTTTGGGTAGTTTGTTTAGTGTTATCGCTACGTCCACGTCAAAGGTCTCGTTTCTGGTCACTATTTGGGTCTCTAGGGTCTTTTTCATTGTCTGAATAGCGGGGCAGTCTAGGTAGATGTGGGATTCTGATTCTAAGTGGTTTTGTCTACATAAAGTACATTTTCTTGGTGGGTGGTGTCCTATAGGTGTTGAGTTGTAGATAAGTCTATATGCAATTTCTCTAGCTTTGGGTGTGATTGTTTGGAGGTTGAGGTTTCTAAAGATGTCTGTAGTGTCTGTTAATGCATACTTTCTACACCATTTTATTCTAATGTGTAAAGGTGTGGCGAGTTTGGTGACTAACTGTTTGTAGATGTTGTGTGATTTTTCTTGTAAAAGGTGCTCGTTGTTTTTTAGTATCTGTATGCATTGAGTGTAGAAAGTGCTTAGTTTATACCCTATTGCGTGTGGTGAATTGTTGTTTATTTTGCTGAGTTTGTTTAATTGTATCCCTATGTAGTAGTGTGCTAATGGGTGGTTTTCTGGTTCACTAATTACTTTATGAATGTGTGTCAGTCTAAATGTGTTTATTTTTGTTTGGATGTCGTGTAGGTTTATCCCCCCGTGTAGTTTGCTTTGAACTTGGGTGTTGTGGCTAATGTTATGTATTGTGTTTTGAAAAATGTATTTCCTAATGTGTGTATTTTTTTTTTTTTACTACTTGGGTTGGTGTTGTTTGGGATGTGGCTACGTATATGAGTTTGGGAATGATGTATCTGTTTACTATTGTGGCCCTAGCGAATATTGTTGTCGTACTGTGTTTGTAGAAATCTAGTTTGTTTTCAATGTTTTGAATGATTTGTTTCCATATGTCTTTTTGTGTACCTAGTGGGTTGTTGTGGTGTGTTATGCCGTAGATTTTGAGTTGGTGTGTGGGTGTAAGATTTAGGGGGTAGTTTTGTTTATGTTTCCATTGTCTCAGACCCATTACCTTTGTTTTTTCTAAATTTATTTTTGTCCCGCTGGCTTTCCCGTAGTCTATGAAGGTGTCTGTTATTTCTTTAATTGAGTTTTCTGTCCGTAGTGTGAAGGCTGTGTCGTCTGCGTAGGCTAGGGTTTTTTTTTCCGTCATGTTTGGTATGTGTAGTCCTTTGATGTTTATGTTTTGTCTGATGCATTCAAGAAGGGGTTCTAATGTCAGTATGTATAAAATGGGGGAGAGTTGGCATCCCTGTCTAACTGATTTTTCTACTGCGAATGGTTGAGTTATGGTGTTGTTTATTAATATGTGGCTTCGGGCATTTGTATAAATGATATTTATCCACGTTGTAAAATAGTGTCCTATGTTGTTTGCTGCTAGTGTTCTGTGTAGATATTTGTGTGCTACTCTATCGAACGCCTTTTCTTGATCTAAGCTAAGTATGAATGCTTGTGTGTTTTTGTCGTGTGTGTATTGAATGATATCTCTGATTAGGTGGTTGTGGTTGTGTATATTTCTGCCTGTGATGCTACACTGCTGGTCTGTGTGTACTAGTTTGTGTAAGAATGGTTCTAATCTATTTACAAGTATTTTGGTTAGTATTTTGTAATCTGTGTTTAAGAGAGAGATGGGTCTGTAATTTTTGGTGAATTTCTGATCTGTTCCTGGTTTGCCTATTAGTGTAATGTATAAAGTGTTAAAATTTTCATGTGCTTGTTCTAGTGTGTGCATTTCGCTAAAAGTGTGAAGGAGTAGTGGGCTTAAGTCTGTCGTAAAGGTTTTGTAGAATTCCGCTGTCAAGCCGTCAGGTCCGGGTGGTTTGTTGTCGTTTAATTTCTTGATGGCATTTTTTACCTCGTCTAGCTGTATGGGTGTGTCTATTTTGTTTCTGTCGCAGTCTGGTAGGGGTTTAGTATAAGTCAGATATTTGTTCTGTCTGTCTGTGTCAGTCGCTTCGTATTTGTACAGTCGTTTGTAGTAGTCCGTGAAGATTTTTTTTATTTGTTTTGGGTCAATGGTCTCTGTGTTGTTCTCGTCAGTGATGCGTTAGATTTGCTTTGGTGGAGTTATATGAATGTATGTAAACAAAATCTTAATTTTCTTTTAATTTTTTTTATTCTTTTCTTTTTTTTTTTTTTCTTTTTTCTTCTTATTTCTTTGTTCCATGTTTCTTTGATTTCTTTGTTCCGATTTCTTGGTTCCATTTGTTTCTTTCTTGATTTTGTTTCTGGTTTGCTATGACATAAAGTACAGGACAGTACAAACATGATCGCTTCTCTGTTTTTTGGCCTTTCTTCTTGTGCTTGATACGCTCTTGGTTTGATAATGGTTTATTCTTTGTTGGTAATTGTACTTGGTGAGAGTGAGTTTGGTGTCTTGACGTTGATGGTGAAGTTGGTCGAATGGTGTGGAACTTACGTTGAGGTGAGGCATGATGCGCATGGTAGTAGAGTTGTTCGATGCATTGAAGCTTGGGGAGATGAGTTGGGTGGGTTCTTGTGTTGAGAGATCTTTCGAGGTGAGTTGTTTTGAAGTATTGTTCATTGTGGATTGAGGAGGATTAACGTTGTGACGTAGTCGAGTAATTGAGTTGGGCGAGGTGACGTTGAAGAGTGAAGTTTGCTGATGTTGCTGAGTCGATGGTTTTGAGCTTGGTGGAGTGATGATGAGGGCGAGGTAGAGCTGTTGGCGATTGTTTATTTTGAGTAGATGATCTTGAGAGATGGTTAGTTGATTTGCTAGTGTTTTGACGGAAGCTTCCCACCTAAGATTTCTCCTAGGTGGGTGTCGTCAGAGTGTTAGTGAGTTTGTTGGGAGCGAGGTAGATACGTTTGACGTAGTAGATGAGTTCGATTTCTTGAGCGAGGTAGTTGCGTTAGACGTAGTAGATGAGTTCGATTTGTTGGCGATAGACAGACCTCCCACCTAAGATTTCTCCTAGATGGGTGTCGTCAGGCTGAAAAATAAAAGATTGAAAAGTTAGCCACTCGTACATTTGAAGCCACGCAATACAAGTACTGGGTGACTCATCTCGAGAGCGTGTGCGTTCGAGGGATGTGTGGGAGCAGCCCCACAGCGGTCGTTGGCGAGATTTGCGTGGGTTTAGAGTAGTAGATTTGACCGCCTCTCGACCCCGGCAGCCAGCCCTAAAAAGGGCTGACCAACCAAATGGCTAAGATCCGTGTAGATCCATAACAGATACTACACTTTGATCTTAGCCAAAAGGCCGAGAAGAAACAAAATCTTAAATAAGATCCGAAGGTTACGAGTAGGAGGGAACAATTATAATAGAATCTTCTTGCTATTAATATTATAGCTGGTTGGTACTAGTGACTGCTAATTATTATATCAACAACTAACAATTAATAGGAGTTGCAATTAATATTTTGTAATTAATCACCAAAACTTTTAATTTGTTTTTTTGGAATTTAATTTTTTATGATTAATGCTGATGTTTGTTTACTTGTTTTTGTATCATTATATATTTATATATTTTTTTTTGTTTTATAGTTTAATTTTATAATTACCTCCCCTTAAAATTAATTACTGTTTGTTTTTTCCCCTGATAAAAAAGTTCCACGTGCGAGATACAAAAGACGAGAGCAAACCGCTTTGAACTGTGTTACACCAGTGGCGGAACTAGAAAAAATGGGCCACCCCGCAAAATTTTTCTTGGGCCACCTCCATATATATATATATATATATATATATATATATATATATATATATGTATATATATATATATATATATATATATATATATATATATATATATATATATATATATATATATATATATATATATATATATATATATATATATATATATATATATATATATATATATATACAGTGGCGTAGGCAGGGGGGGGTTAGGGGGGGTCATAACCCCCCCCATAGACCCCTTGGTATATATAAAAAGTATGAGGGGGGGTGCAAATCGAAAGTTTGAGGGGGGGTGCAAATCGAAAGTTTGAGGGGGGGTGCAAATCGAAAGTTTGAGGGGGGGGGTGCAAATCGAAAGTTTGAGGGGGGGGGTGCAAATCGAAAGTTTGTCCCCGGGTAAAAATTGGAACCCCCCCCTTGAGACGATCCTGGCTACGCCACTGTATATATATATATATATATATATATATATATATATATGTATGTATATATATATATATATATATATATATATATATATATATATATATATATGTATATATATATATATATATATATATATATATATATATAGGACTCAATACGAACATAGGAGGATACTCATTTCTGGCCTGATCGGGTTTTGAAAAAAAAATTCAATTAAATCTAATCACAGCAACATGTCATGTGTATGAGTGCATTGGTCTGTTTTAAAATATCTGTTTTCATTCATGTGTGCCCTGATATCTCTAATCATTAAGTCGGTCAAAAGTATATAAATCCCCTTAAGCTTTGTATAAGTAATGGTGTCTCGTGTTGTGTTTATTTTTTTTTTTGTATTTATATTATTAGTTTTAACTACATTTCATTATTAAACTATACCATTCTTTAGTACTTATTTAAAAAAAAAAAATAGTTAAGATAAGTAACTGCTGTTTAATTTGATTATTACAAATCTATTAAAAGGAGCTTATGAGCACCCCTATTTTGCTATTTGAAAAAGGGAAATAATTTATGGAAGTGGTTTGAACGTTTGCCAATCTTTCAAACTACAGCTCATGTGTATATTTTTTAAATTTTTTTTTTACGCAGCAGCATGTCTTAGCTACTATATAATATCACTACTGTATTATATCTGTTATCTGTTTGTTTACAAAACCACTATCAATGTGCCAGTGACGAAACTAATATATATATATATATATATATATATATATATATATATATATATATATATATATATCATTCTATCATTCGTGTATTTATTTGAGACGTTTGCCTTGTTTTCTAGAACAGTGGTTATTAAATGTAAACAATGTCGGCACTTTCTTTCTTGGATATTAGTTGTTGGAGCGCTAGTTTGTCAACTCTATTCTCCCAGACTAAATTTTCCCACACTAAATGCTCCCACACTTAAAATCTCACAAATCTAAACTCGATACACCAAAATTGCCCAAACATTCAACTCCGCCATAATAGATTTAGTCACACACCTCTCCCCCCCCCCACCCCCACGTGAAACTAAATATTGACACAGATTATTAGTTTTAGTCCCGAGAGTGCACCAAGGTGTAACACAGTTCACGGCGGTTTGCTGTTGTCTTTTATTTGTTTGAAAGTATTATCTCGCGTGTGGAAGTGGAACTTTGTTGTCAGGGGAGAAAACAAAGAATGTTTTTTTTTCAAGGGAGGTAATTGTAAAATTAAACAATAAAAGGAAAAGATAAAAATAGTAAACCACTTTTAAACGAAAACAAGTAAACAGACATATATATTAATTATAAAAAATAAATGTTAATAACCAATTTAAACATTCGGTGATTTTTCTTACAATTTTAATTACAACTTTCAGTAATTTTTTATGTCAATTCAACAACTTTAACCAAATGTAACTAGTATCAACCAGCTGTTATATTAATGCCATTAAAATCGACCAAGTGATTTCGGCACGTTAACAATATCTTTCAACTTATGTCTGCGAATTTTTTATATTAGCAGGCAAATGAAATGGACCACACCTTCCCCTTCCAAAAGAAATAGACCTGTTAATAATGGACTTAAAAACTATCGTTTTATTTTGTATATGTATAAACTCAACTATGTTAAATTTGCTGATGTTATTGTACTTGTTTTAAATTGCAAATAAAAAAAAATTGAACTTTATATATATTAGACTAAAAAAATAAAAATAAATGTAATGGATCAGGGTCGGCAACCTACGGCTCCATACACACAAATTAATAATTATCTTATTTTCAAAACTCATTAAAATGTTGTTCTGCAACACTCGGTAATGAACGATATAATAATAAATATAAACAATCAACACTCGCTATTCTATTAGAACTAGGCATGCTGCCTAGCTTCGCTTAGATTTTCAAAAAACATTGAGAACTTTAATGCTTAATTAATTAGTGATTAGCTGGTATGTGTAGTTCTTACGTTTAAACAGTAACGCTAATTTTAGAGAAATTGTTGTTGTTGTTGTTTGTTGTTTATAGCCCGTTTTCTGAGTGATTGATGTGATGTAGGGAAAATTCGGACCGGTCAGTTCTAAAGGTCTTCCGGAGTTTTCTACGATCTCAACGTTATGAAGAGGTTCCTGGATTTGACAACAAAACATTTGTGGAGTGGTAAGTTCACGGAAATCACGAGCAAGTTAGGAGAATTGGAGGTCTAGTAAAACATGCACGTTACGCTGCACAAAAGGACGACTCTACAAGATATGATGCGAGTTGAAGCACTAATATGTGACGAATGGAATAGACTCCCAGGATAGTAAAGCGAGGTGAAGAAGTTGGCATTTGGAGTGCTGACGATCTTCGGGTCAACATATTCATGCAAGCCAGCGTTTTCTTACATGAATATAATAAAAAGTAAAGAAGCCGGGACATCCAGGGCATCAAGAGTGCGTTCTGCCGCTAGACCACGCCACTCCACTGATTAGCGTTAGGCAAAGTAACAGCGGCTGGGCATAATGCTGAACACACTACCCCCCCCCCCCTCCTCATATATATCCCGAGATAATTTAAATTAAGGGACTCTATTTCGTATGTCTCATGTATCTGGGGTGCGAACTAGAGATGATTTATACATGTTTTTGTTATAACAAAGATGTTTTCTATAATCGTTATTACTTTGTAATTGGCTTTTTACGTCTGTCCGTCTCTCTGTGACTTGATACATGAAGTAAAACTACAACGTATGGGTTTTATTGTGTGCTTTATACATTTGAATATGTCATACATTTTTATATATTTTATCTATTACATCATCTTGAAATAAATGTAATATTACCGTTTAGTTAGTAGACGTTTTTTTATATAAATATCTTATTTTTCAAATGCTACACGTGTTTCAGATGTGCTGCTAAATGATATTTAGCCTAACTTTAACTCTAAGATGGACTACAAAAGAAACACCGAACACAGAACAGTGAATGTAATAAATTGAATTTGATGCAAGGGTGTTCAAACTGAAAGAAATTGCTTCTGTACTTTGTTGTTTTCTAGAAATGTATCCTGCATAAATGGCTCTTACTAATAAAAATGTCACAAAATTATATATATATATATATATATATATATATATATATATATATATATATATATATATATATATATATATATATATATATATATATATATATATATATATATATTTTACCCAAACATTCAACTCCCCCTTACTAGATTACATCACACATTCCCCCCCCCCCCCCCCACCCACCACACATGGAACTAAACACTGACACAGAATATTAATGTTAGTCACGAGAGTGCACTAAGGTGTAACACAGTTCACAGCGGTTTGATCTCGTCTTTTGTTTGAGTCAAAATATCTCGCGCGTGGAACTTTTTTGTCAGGGGAGAAAACAAACATTTTTTTTTGTTAAGGGAGATCATTATACAATTAAACGATAAAACGAAAATAAAAAAGTTTTAATATACACTGAAACAAAACCAATTAAACAAACGTTAGTATTAATTATAGAAAATTAAATTAAAAGAAACGTCTTTAAAAGTTTTGGCAATTGGTAACATAATTTTATTAAAACTCCTAGTAATTGTTAATTGTTAATCCAATAATTAGTAGTCACTAGTATCAACCATCTGTAATATTAATACCAAGAAGATTGATTGTGTTCACTGCTAACAGGCGGTGGTACACCGTAACCTTATATCTGCACATCTTTTTTACATACAGAATTGAGCTTTATATAGTAGACCAGGGGTCTCCAAACTACGGCCCGCGGGCCGGAAGCGGCCCGCGAGGTCCTCTCATCCGGCCCGCGGATATCTTTTTGTCCACGCAAAAAACATTTGTTGGTGATAGCTGAGGAACTTTTCCCAGAAAAATCAAAGACATGCCTGGAAGAAACTGGCCCCCGAACTGAACTTTGATAGTCAATGCGGCCCTCGGGCTAAAAAGTTTGGAGACCCCTGTAGTAGACTAATAATATTCCGCATAGTTAACTGCCAATCATGTCATCTCCCAAAAGAATGACCTATGCAGCTATTATCAACATCAACAAAGGGGTTGCGCCCTTGGATGTTCCCCCTGGGTCGAGAGACTTGGGGAGGAGCCACCCGGACTACGGTTCGGGTGGCTTAATAAAATACTGGGCCCAACCCTTTTTAGCTACAACGAATTCAACTACCCTAATAATCGAGTTGCCCGAAGAAGAGAGGCCAGATCTGTTCTCCAGCCAACCAACACCAAGTACAACCATGCAAGTGGTAATTCAAACGAATGGCCATCCAAATCTTCGAGAGCACATTATCCGAAAACTGATAAGTCCACAACAGATTCTGCTGATGAATTACGGCCGAAGTGACACGTGGTTCTTCTCATCAGACTCCTTCAACGTGGCGGCGATGGATAACACTAGCAAACATTACGGGCCCTACACACTACACTTTTCAATCTACCACAAAGACAGAATCAATGGCACACTTAGGTGGGTCCCACCAGCACTAGAGAACGACGCCCTGCTAAAGGCTCTCAGAATAATAAGCAAAAAAGAACCAATAGTAAACAGTATCCCATACACAAACAACCGCAGCTTCACCATCTTCTCCTACACTCCGAACACTATACCACATTATATTAAGTTTAACTATAAAAACAGACCCATTAACATCCTCATGTCCTTACCTTGAAGACGACAAGCCTGCCAATCATGTGGTTCAACACAACATTGGACAAGTCAATGCCACCAGAGAGATCAAGAGTGGGAACAACAACCATCCTCACCGACAACTATAACAGCACCACCTAAGGCTACACCTACACTGCAGCAGCCAACAGCGCCCACAAATCAGACGGACCAACAAACGAGCGCAAACACCCCCAGTGTACAACTACCAGCAACACAAGAACCAGTAACAACTGCACCGCAGCCCCCAGAACCGATGGAAGCGGAAATATCGTTCAGGGAACCAACCAGCCCTCCCAAAACATCAAGTAAGCCAACAAATAAAGCGAAATCACCAGTCGTCAAAACTCCCGCACCGCAGCAACCAATAACACCACCAAATCATCGGGAAAACTAACAACCCCAAGCACAACCACAGCTCAATCCCCAACCAGGAAGCCAACAACAAGGAAACAAAAAGCCCAATCGCAGAAACAGATCAAGCCCCGCCATCGAAAAGGAAAAGTGAAATTAGCCCCACGGAACAAGGCAAAATAATTAAAGAACAAAAACGCAATGAAATATTTTACAGCTGCTTCTTCTTCACCGAACATTTCCCAAAAATTAGGGAAAAAAGAAACCATGAGAACACAATACATGCGGAGCTTAAACGGTGCACCATCTGCAAAAACCAAAAAGTCCACAATGACATAGGCGCCCACTATCAGGACTATCACGAGAGTGCATACATCCTTCACTGTAGCGAATGCGAAGTGTACCTCCCCGAAGAGGGCATGAAGTCGCACATGGCGTACCATCACCCGATGTCTTAAATAGAGACAATATTAGACGTTTTGTTTAGTGTAAAACTTGACATCATTAATCTAGGAATATTGAATATAACATATATTAGACGTTTTGTAAAACTTGACGAATATGACAAAAAAAAAAAGAAAATAGAGAAAAAAAAACAAAGAAAAAAAAAACAAAAAAACAATCAACCTACACAAGGGGTCGGCAACCTTTTGAGACGGAAGAGCTAAAAGTTACAATATACAAAAGTTACCGGTTCTTAAAAAAAAAAAAAAGAAAAAAAAGAAAAAAAAAATATATGTTAGAATAGAAAAAGTTTAGGGGAGATCACTCCCGGCTAATTTCTATTAAAACGTTGTAACGTGTTTGTAACTTTCGTTGCGTTTTGTGTATTGTTTTATTTATGCAGCTTACAAACATTGTAAAGCCATCATTTGTTTCTATTTTACAATTATCTTATATGTAAGGTACTTTGGTCCACAACGTACAAAATGACCCCTACTCCTTTTGTATTCATTTTATTATCACCAAATTAACACTTACAGTTGTTTTGTTAACTTTAATAACTCTTTTATGTGAACACCAATTTTTGACCTATAAAACTCCACTGTATCCCCAAACCCCGTGATAGCTACACGCCTACCCACCCCTAACCTGTCGGTACTAAACATTCAATTAAACACAAAATTGTCCCGCACTAAATTCTCCCACACTAAATTCTCCCACACTAAATTCTCCCACACTCAATTCTCCCACACTAAATTCCCCCACGCTAAATACCCACTGTGATGACGCAAGATTACGTCAGACATGTTTAGCAGATATAGGTTAGCAGAAACAGACTATAGGCCTAGTTGGTTGGTTAGAGAGACCAAGGGGCGCACAGGACTGACCGGTCACGTGGGACGGTCAGCTGACCACTGAGGCGTGGGTCAGTAGAGAGATAGGCCAGCAGTTGATAGGTAGATAGCGAGGAGAGAAGGTGTTAGGTTGTAGAATGTAGAGAACAGTTAGTGTTAGGATTGGTCATGGGAGTGCGTAGTAGTAGGTAGCATGTGGTATGAACAGTCAGTAGTAGAAGTAAATAGTACAGTGTAGATCAGTTAGGTAGAAACTTGAACATATATATCATTTTAATAAAGAACAATTATAGTTGAACTTGAACTGTGTGTTGTTGGGTTCATTCGTTCCGCATCTTAAAAATCCCCACCCTCACAACTGGTGGAGCGCGGGTCGAGGACAGGAAAGACAGTATATCGGTTACTCATGACGGAGTGTACTGGTGTACAGCTTCCTATAACTCAACACAACAGCGGGTTTCTTCAACCGGAACGAGTGGATTACCAATACAAGGGAACAGTCACCATGTTCAAAAAGATAAGTACCTTCCATCATTTTTTTTAAACGTTTGGGTTTAGACCTGTGCTGGATAGTTTGTGCCAGCGGTTTTTCTGCCTTACACATTCTATTGTTACGCACTGTTGCCTTAGTTATTTTGACTTTCCTCAACACACACACATACACATACACAACCATGGAGGCAGAGTTTCAATGCTATAAACAGGGCATACCATTAGACAAAACAGGAGAAGAAGTTGAAACATTTGTAGAGAATAAGCTAGAAAACAAGATAGTCAAGATAGTAAAACATGTCAAGAACAAAAGCAGAGTTAGCGTTAGAATTAGTGAAACGGAAAGTACAGCACATAGATAACACGCAACTGCCCAAGAACACCAACCCCATGACCAAAAATGTGACCCCGACCGTCCCCCTAAAAGATTTTGAACAACGGACAAAAGTGAAGTCAAGTCGAGTTTTTGTGTTGATCTAAGTAGTCGAGGAAATCGACGCGAAGTCGTACAGTCAGAAGTCAGTGTAGTCAAATCTGAAGTCAATTGTGTTATTGAAGTCAGTGAAGTATAAGTCAGAACTGAAGTCAAAGAAGTTATTTGAAGTCAGTCAAGTCAGTCAATAAGTTATTGAAGTCGTAGTTGAGGTCATAGTGACGTAGTTGAAGTCATGTTGCAGTCAAAGAAAAGTCTTTGAAGTTATATTACAGTCGTTGAGGTCATAGTGAAGAAGTGAAATCGTCGAAGTTATAGTGAAGTCTTTGAAATCAAAGTGATGTCGTTGAAATCATTGAAGTCAAAGTTAAAGTCTTTGAAGTCATATTGAAGTTGTTGAAGTCAAAGTGAAGTCTTTGAAGTCATATTGAAGTTGTTGAAGTCAAAGTGAAGTCTTTGAAGTCAAAGTAAAGACGTTTGAGTCGTCGAAGTTTAAGTCAGTCATTGAAGTCTTTTAAGTTGAATTGAAGTGAAGTCGTCGAGGTCAAGTTAGTCTTCAAAGTGAAGTTAGTCGTCAAGTTGAAGTAATTGAAGTCGTCAAAGTGGAATCAGTCGTTAAATTGAAGTCAGTCAAGTTACTGAAGTCAAAGTGAAATAAGTGAAGTTACTGAAGTCAGTTAAAGTGAAATAAGTCAACCAGCCAGTTTAGGTCAAGTCAGAAGTCAGATAGTGAGAGCTGCTCCACTAGGGGCCTATATGATTACGCATTCAAATGTTGATTTGAAACGGCACTATAGTATTGATATACACTTACATGTCTATTCTTTTTGTGAAGCTATTTCTATGCTCTAGTAGTGTTTACGTCTATTGTGTTTATTATAGGCTTTACAGATTGTTGTTAGATTAGAGTCTACTGGTTTTTTCTTCAGTTATGTTGTAATGTTATTTTTTTTAATGTTTGTTATGCCGCCAGACAAGTGTTCAGCACGTATAAATTTGGGATTGAGGTTTTTTTTAATGGAAGGTACCTCTGTCTGAATACTTGTCTGCGCGGGCACTAAGATGGTCACGTAAAACCATTGCTCATGGTCTCGTAATACAATTTCAGACCCACTACGCTTATTCAGAATGAGACGAGATGAAGCAGACACTTCAAAGAATGCCGCCACCTGAAGCCCTGATTACGTTGAATTACCTGGACAGCGAACAGCCCTGCTTAACAGAGAATTGCCCTGGTCAAGACAGCGGACGCATCGCCACCGCTCCACACCCGCACTGGGGTTGAATAACAGACCGCCAGCTACGTACACCCTCGTCGGCAGATACAAAGGGTAGAAGACCCATCGTCCAAGTTCCCAGCGTCGGAATGTTACGTCATTGTTCGCCACGCATCAGACAGCACCAGTTCATCGTATAACCACTCTACGTGGACGTCTCAACCAGCGTTGAGATGAGATTGTTGCGTCATCACATTGACCAACGAAAGTTACGCCTACACCCGCCTCACGGGAACTTACGTAGACCAACGCCACAACCCACCCACCACAGATAAACGCCAATAAGTACATAACACTTACACACACACACACTTACACTGCTCGTTGAGCCCGTTCAACCAGTTACACATTCTACTAAGATTAGCTCAAGGCCAGTACACGACAACCTAGCCAGAACTGAGTTACACATGATTGAATTCACACATAACATAACATAGACATACATTATCAAGCAGAGACACCACAGACGTCAGGATACCGTACAAGAACTAGAACAATGACATTCCTTTCCAAGAACACAGACAGAAGATTTTATGTTTTTGTAAACTGTGCTGTCCCATTTTGTATTTGATTTACATGATTGATGTTAGGGATAGAATAGAGTAGTAAGATAGATAGTTGTTGATGTATTAGATTAGTAGCAGACGCTGAAAAATATAATTTGTCAGCTACAGAAAGGGAGGGAGATATGTGATGACGCAAGATTACGTCAGACATGTTTAGCAGATATAGGTTAGCAGAAACAGACTATAGGCCTAGTTGGTTGGTTAGAGAGACCAAGGGGCGCACAGGACTGACCGGTCACGTGGGACGGTCAGCTGACCACTGAGGCGTGGGTCAGTAGAGAGATAGGCCAGCAGTTGATAGGTAGATAGCGAGGAGAGAAGGTGTTAGGTTGTAGAATGTAGAGAACAGTTAGTGTTAGGATTGGTCATGGGAGTGCGTAGTAGTAGGTAGCATGTGGTATGAACAGTCAGTAGTAGAAGTAAATAGTACAGTGTAGATCAGTTAGGTAGAAACTTGAACATATATATCATTTTAATAAAGAACAATTATAGTTGAACTTGAAGTGTGTGTTGTTGGATTCATTCGTTCCGCCTTTCGTAAAACCCCCCACCCTCACACCCACACACTAAATTCTCGCACACTAAATTCTCCCACACTAAATTGTACCACAATGAACTCTCCCACACTAAACTCTCCCACACTAAAAATCTCCTAAAGCTAAACTCGATACAAAAATAGTCTCTACCAAAATCATCCAAACATTCAATCCCCCCTCACTAGATTCCATCACACACTCCCTCCCCCCCACCCCGACATGGAACTAAACCAGGGGTCGGCAACCTTTTGAGCCGAAAGAGCCAAAAGTTACAATTTACAACATTACCCGGTTTTTAAAGAGCCACTAACATTTTTATATCAATAGAATACATGTGTTTAGGATTATATATATATATGTTTATATATATATATGTTTATATATATATATATATATATATATATATATATATATATATATATATATATATATATATATATATATATATATATATATATATATAATCCTAAACAAATATACTATATATATAATTTAAAATAAATAGCTTTGAATATATGAAATAATCTCATTTGAATTTTGTGTTGAGATGATCTATTATGTAAGTCAAAGTACTTGCATTTGTTTTGAATAGCTCAAATCTCTCAGTGAAAACACCCTTCATTTTGTTTATATTAATGCTGAAGTGATTGAATAGTGGCATTGGTTTCATAACGATACTTTTTTTCAGATTTTTCGTAATTAAGTAATTTACCGCTCACCATGTATTCAACAAAAAAGTTTTTTTTTTCGAAACAAAACACTTCTTCAAGCAAGACATAGGCTGGGTTTTCTTTTCAGTTTTACACTTAGCTGGTTTAATTTCCTTGTGATATCCAATATGAAGTTGAATGTTTCAATTCGGAATGGACAATGTAATGGGAAGTACGCTGAGATAGGGAGTAACTAACTATTCTAATATAATAGTGAATGTTTATTGTTTATATCTATTGTTATATCGTTTATTACCGAATGTTGCAGACTAATATTTTAATGAGTTTTGAAAATAAAATAAAATAATTATTAATATTTGTGCATGGAGCTGAAGAGCCGCAACTGGACCCCAAAAGAGCCGCATGCGTCTCGCGAGCCGTAGGTTGCCGACCCCTGACCTAGGAGGAATCTTATATTGTCTATATAAACTATATTGTCGTAACATGCGTATATTTACGTTAATACTAAAAAGTATAAAAAATAATAAATACATAAAAACGTTTATAATTACAAGCTTTTACAACTGCACTAAAAAGAAGAAAATAATACACATTTTGTTAAATATAATATAAATAATTTATTATAATACTTATTATTATAGAGGCCCCGCTTTTATTTATATTGATATCAATAGTAGTGCATTAATATATTAATTTTTTTTTTATATTTAAAGTAACCGCAGATTTATTATATTTTTAAACATAATTTTATATTTAATAAAAATTGTATTATTTTCTTCTTTTTAAGGCATTTATAAAAGCCTGTAATTATAAACGTTTTTATGTATTTATTATTAGTATTGTCTTAAAAAGTGTACTCTTACTTTTATAATTTAGCGCATGTAAAAGCTCGTTAACATTTAGGGTATTAGACATGCTTTTCCCCTACTATTTAGTCTTAGATTTAGGAATAAACAAAGCACCGTTATACAAATTACGAAATCCGTCACATTGTCATATAATCCGGAGGTCTATTAAACCACACCCAAAAGGACAACTCCTCCCCAGCCCTCACTAATCCAAACACCCCCACTCAACGTAACCACAGTAAACCCAATCACACGTAGATTTATTTTTACGAGCTGACCCGCGACGTAGTAAACGCAGCCATCTAGTTGTTTTATTTTCTGCTTATCAGCAATTCATAATTTGTGAATTTAAAACTACCTCTCCCGCCCAGTGAAAGCTGCCGTTTACAGCAAAGAAAAGATCAATCAGAAATTGTTACTTCCCTTTCGTTTTGAATTATTTTATACTAAATTATCTGCCCCTAAAAGCCTTCACTAACCCGGCTTTACGATTGTAAACATTTGGGGTGAACCGCAGCTCACCTGACAGTTTGGGGATGGGGTGGTGGCCAAGCTGCTTGGTGTTTTCTATGGTCTCCATGAAGAGAATTATATGTATAGATACACACAAACACTCAAATAATTTCCTTTGCCTACATTACAACGCCACATTTACATAATCATTTTTCCACACTGAATTCCCCCACACTAAATTCTCCCACACTAAATTTTCCCAATCTATTTTGTTATGGGAGAAAACAAACATTGTTTTCTTTTAAAGGGAAGTAATTATACAATTAAACGATGAAAAGAAATGAAAAAAAATAATAATATATTTTGAAGCAAAAACAAGTAAACTAACGTTAGCGTAAATTATAAAAAATTATACTACAAAAAAAATATTTAAAACCTTTGATGATTAATAACAAAATGTTAATTACAATACATAGTAATTCGTAGTTGTTAATCGAATAACTAGAAGTTACTTGTATCAACCACCTTTAATATTAATACCAAGAAAATTTATGAAGCGACGTTTCTAACATAACTAACAGCTAGCTTTTATTTATTTTCTAAGACCTAAGCCAGGGGTCGGCAACCTTTTGAAGCGGAAGAGCCAAAAGTTACAATTTTCAAAATTTCAGTGGTTTTAAAGAGCCACTAACATTTTTTTTTTCAAATATTTTATTTTTTTATTAACATTATTAGTATTTGTTCAAGGAGTAGGAGAGCCGCATCTTGATATCAAAAGAGCCGCATGCGGCTCGCGAGCCGCAGGTCGCCGACCCCTGACCTAGGCCCCTCTACTGAAGGCCACGTGGATACATCATCTGCAAACTCATCAGCCCACACTCTCGCCAATGAATTGGACAACACAACCAAACAGTACGGACCTTACTCACTACACTTTACGATCTACCATAAGGACAAAATCAATGGAACACTAAGATGGGCTCCCCCGGCACTCGGAGATGACACCCTGCTAAAAGCACCAGGTATAATCAGCAAAAAGGAACCAACAGTAAACAAAATCCCACACACTAACAACCGAAACTTCACAATATTCACAGACAACCCATCAACCATACCACACTATATCAGATTTCACTACAAGAACAAAGCGATAAACGTACTCATAGCAATCCCGGGAAGGAAACAAAAGCTTGCCAGATATGCGGGTCCTTACAACATTGGACAAACCAGTGCTATCAAAGAAATCAAGTACCGGACCAACAGCCACCCTTACTGGAAAATTTTACAGAACCACTAAGAGTATCAGTCACTCCGCAGCAACAAATGGTACACCCAAATCTGACGAACCAACAAGCGAAATCACCAATCGTCAAATTAACTACAACAACAGACCTCAGCTCAACAAATGGTACACCCAAATCTGACGAACCAACGAGCGAACTCACCAATCGTCAAATTAACTGCAGCATCAGACCTCAGCTCAGACCTTAATTCACCATCCACGCTGATCCCAAACACGTCTACAGCGAAGCCAATCTTTACAATAAACATCCTTAGCCCAGAATCAGAAATGGACGCCAGCACAAATCCAAAAAGGAAAAAGGACAGTCCTACAGATGCAAAGCAAACAACAAAAAGTCTAAAAACCGCAAAATTGGTAGATGACAACACAAAATGCAGATTTTGCAGCCAGCAACACAAAACATCCACGGAAGCGGAAAAGCACGAACATAAAGTACACACGAAGCTCTTACAGTGCTATATTTGTGACGACAAAACAATCAACACAGACATATTCATGCACTATACAGAAAAACATTACGACCAAACAATGTATAGCTGTCAGATTTGCAACGTATTTCTCCCATTAGAGGGTATGAAGTTACATGCAAAAAAAACACCATCCGTGACAGAAATAGATCGCTCATCATATAGCTTCGAAGGAACAGTAATTAATTGTTTAACCCATTGCAATCTTAGACGTTTTGTATAGTGAAAAATTAAACTAACATGCTTAATTATAATATGGGAAAAATTGTATGCAATACTATGTATTACATAAAAAAAAGGAAAAAAAAATTTTCGTTTCTTATTTAAAAAAAATTATATATATTATATATACCGAATACGCAGACTTAATCAACAACATTAAAACATACTTCAAACTAGTCGACGCATACAGAGCGCAATATCCACACACAATACAAACCACCCACGGAAATAACACATCTGGAAATAGATTCCGTCTAGACAGAATTTACGCCCCAGTGAACATGAAAATCAACAAAGTAGAACTCCAATTATCAACACTACAATTTAGCGACCATACAGCAGTTCTGACAACTTTAAACAACGAACAAACACAAAGCAAACAAAAACATAACACATACTGGAAACTCAATAATTCACTATTACTAGACGAGCGCTACACAAAAGCATAAAAGACATAATACAATTTTACACACAGTCATCACCAAAATTTAACTAAACCCAACATTGGGACGATTTTAAATAAGACATTAAGCGGATATTAATTCAATATGCTTGTAGCATTAATAGCGTTAGGGCACACATAGAAACTAAACTACAAAAGAACAACTAAGTATGCTTAAGGGAAAAAAACAATAACAAAGAAAACATAGACTCAATAGAAACGGAGTTTTCGAAAATACAAGAATATAAATATAGAGGGACACAAATCAGAATTAAAAAAAGAGCAGATAGGCTCGGAAAACCAAACACACCACACTCTCATACTAGAACAAAGCATACAAAGATCAAAACAAATCAAACAAATAATGGACGAAAACAACCAAGAAACGACTGAACGAAGAACGGTTTTAAAATCGACACGCGCTCTTTATTTAACTTATCTTCATAATCTTTTCCCCTTCGTGCCCAATACACAAATGGCAGATAAAGTAAATATCGTGTTTCAATCACCTCGACATACAGGGAGATAATGTGGTCAGTTCTAAGCCGATCCGCCTTAGTTACCTGAGGTGCTTCAGGTACCCATGAGAGCTGGGTAAACTCACTGAGCCCAACAGAACTGAGCCCGGAACTAGATACATTCGGACTAGCAGTAGAAAGCTTTGTGTTTAGTATTATAGCTTAGAAAGTGTACTCTTACTTTTGTAATTTAGCGCTTGTGAAAGCTCATTAATATGTAGGGTATTTGACATGCTTTTTACCTACTATTTAGTCTTAGATGAAGAAATAAATAAAGCACCGTTATACAAATTACGCAATCCGTCACATTGTCACATGATCCGGATGTCGATTAATCCTCACCCAGAAGGACAACTACCCCACCCCCCACTAAAGCAAACACCTCCACTCAACTTACCCAGACTCCAAAGTAAACCCCATTACACCCATCGAAGATTTATTTATATATATACACATCACACACACACTCAAATAATTACCTTACCTACATTACAACACCACAGAATCATTTCTCCCACACTAAATTATCCCTCACTTAAGTCACCCACACTAAATTCTCCTACACTAAATTCTCCCACAATAAATTTTCCCACACTAAACTCTCCCACAATAGTCTCCACCAAAATAACCCAAACATCCAACTCCCTCTTACTAGACTCCATCTTTTTTTCAGGGGAAAAAACAAACAATCTTTTTTTGAAGGGATGTAATTATAAAATTAAACGATAAAACAAAAACAAAAAATATTAATATACATTTAAATAAAAACCAGTAAACAAACGTCAGTATTAATTATAAAAAATTAAATTGCGAAAAAATAATTCAAAAGATTTGGTGATTAATTTCAAAATGTTAATTGCAACTCCTAGTAATTGTTAAATATTAACCCAATAATTAGTAGTCCATAGTACCAACCAGCTATACTATTAATAGCAAGAAGATTTATTTGACTTTCCTACCTCTAACATATGAACTCGTCTAATTATACTAATCACACAAAGGACGGATCGCTTCTCGGCCTTTTGGCTAAGATCAAAGTCGTCTGATCTTATCAAATTTTCTTGATAAGATCATACTTTTAGGGATCATTTCTAAAGTTGGTCTTGCCGGGACGTTGAGCAAATGCACCGAGTCCTCATCTCCATGCACTAGAAATGGACTATGCAACTATCACGAAAGTCAACAATGGGGTTGCGCCCATTTTTGTTCCCTCTAGGTCGAGAGATCCGGAGAGGAGCCACCCGGACTACGGTTCGGGTGGCTTAATGAAAACTTGGGCCCAATCCTTTTCAGATATCAAGACAACAATCACCATCGACCAGTCTGATGAAATGGCTCCTGAGCTCTTCGACTCGCCTACAGTAATTCAAGTCACCATCCAATCAACCAACCACCAGAGCATTCCTGGTCACCTCTTGCGCAATATCATTAGCCCACACCAGATCCTGCTGCTCAACTATGGACGAGGGGATACCTGGTACTTCTCGTCCAACGAGTTTGATGTAGCGGATCTGGACGGCACCACAAAAACACACGGCCCATACACTTTGAAATTCGACAGATACCACAAGGACAAAATCATCGGAACCCTTAGATGGGTCCCGCCAGCCCTGAGCAACGAAACACTGATTAAGGCACTGCAAACAGTCAGCAAATCTACACCTACAATAACCACAATCCCGCACACAAACAATCGCAGATTCACCATCCAGAACGACAATCCACAACACATCCCACACTACATCCAAATTACATACAAAGACACAACACGTAATATCCTCATCGCACTGCCAGGAAGACGCCAAGCCTGTCAGGTGTGCGGCTCGGACAGACACTGGACCAACCACTGCCAATCATCAAAACCAGAGTCAACACCCAATGTTCACCTGTCAACAATACAGGAACCAACTCAACAACCATCCTCACAGACAATTTTAACAGAACCACCTAGAGCACCACCCACACCGCAGCAAACATTGGTAACCCCTAACCTGTCGAACCAAAAAGCGATCCCAAGTACGGCTTTCCCGAAGTCACCAACTACATCAACAAAACTCCAAAACACTGGAGAAACACAAAGCCCAGATTCAGAAATAGATAACACCACGTCAATGAAAAGAAAAAATGAAATCAGCCCCACAGAACAAGGAAAATTAACAAAAAAACTCGCGAATCAAATCTTCGATCGCCTGACAAACACCTTAGAAACCCAGCCACAACAAGAAACTACCACTGAACCAATTCAAATTCCCAAACCTTTAACTCCTGGAAAAGACAAGAGCTGCGGTTATTGCTTTCACAGTTTCAGTACTGCCAGCGAGTGTAAAACACATACAAAAACTTCCCATCCTGATACGAGTAAATGCCCGCATTGCAACAATCTGATCAAGAGCAGAGGAGCAATAAAGCACCACGTACTAAAACACCCAGACACCGCTGTCTTCCAGTGTGGATACTGCCTAACAAGTCTATACACCAAATACGACATAGAAAAACACCTCAACGACCAGCACCCCGACAACGACCCCTGCCACAATCAAATATTCTACATCCTCAACCCAGACAGATCCATTTCGTACATATATGCAGACGACAGAACATAAACAGCGAGAAGGACAACTCTTCAAATATGACACGCTGTACTCACCACTTAAACAAGTTTTGTCAATCCCTCCTCATCCGGATTCCAACACTATCATTTTACTTTAACCCCTTTTACTGATTATCCCTTAAAATTTTGTATAACAACATATATAAAACAAATATGATAACCATGTACATACTTATTATTAATACGCTCATCCGGACAAAATGGTTTCATTAGATGATAAAATTTAGTAAATAAAATACTTAAAAAAAACTTTTTAAAAAACCACGTTTTTCTTGTGGACTAAAAAGTAGAAAATAACTATTTACATACATTTGATGACAAAAAACGTGGGTACGTTCACCATCAAATTTCCCGACCCATCTGCCCGACCCACGTTTTTTGTCATCAAATGTATGTAAATAGTTATTTTCTACTTTTTAGTCCACAAGAAAAACGTGGTTTTTTAAAAAGTTTTTTTTAAGTATTTTATTTTCTCCTTTTTAGTCCGTTGCTACACATGAAAAACGTGGTTTTTAAAAAAGTTTTTTATATAGTTTATTTTCTACTTTATCTAATGACTTGATTAAGTATGAATTGACTAAGTGTTTATAAATACACGGACTAAAAAAATCTTGAGCGACCAGGATTCGAACCTGGGTTGTCGCGGCCACAACGCGAAGTACTAACCACTATACGATCACGGCCAGCGCGCTCACATCGATTGGGGCCGAAGTAACTGTGTCTATAAGCCTCCAGTCTTGTCGGTATCTTTAGAAATCATGTCCTCAATTTTATGGTCCTTGGGGCGTAATTAAATTAAGCTAATTACCGTCTCTAATTGCTAGTTTTTATGATTGCATCTGAAATTGTTAGGCGAAAGTAGCCTACATGCCGAATTTCAGATCTATTGAGCAATCAGAAGTGGGTTAATTTTCGATGTCAATTTTAACAACAAACACACGCGAAGCTGAGTTAATAAAAACGTGTTAAAAAGGTGTATACATTTGTAAATTCATCTTGATATGTTTTTTTTTTAAGAACATTTAGAAAAATGTAAAATATGCTGATGTTGTTGCACTTGTTTTAAATTGCAAATAAAAGTTAAAAAAAAAAAAAAAAAAAAAATAAGATCAAAGTGTAGTATCTGTTATGGATCTACACGGATCTTAGCCATTTGGTTGGTCAGCCCTTTTTAGGGCTGGCTGCCGGGGTCGAGAGGCGGTCAAACCTACTACTCTAACTAACGCAAATCTCGCAAACGACCGTTGTGGGGTTGCTCCCACACATCCCTCGAACGCACACGCTCTCGAGATGAGTCACCCAGTACTTGTATTGGGTGGCTTCAAATGTACGAGTGGCTAACTTTTCAATCTTTTATTTTTCAGCCTGACGACACCCATCTAGGAGAAATCTTAGGTGGGAGGTCTGTCTATCGCCAACAAATCGAACTCATCTACTACGTCAAACGCAACTACCTTGCTCAACAAATCGAACTCATCTACTACGTCAAACGCATCTACCTCGCTCCCAACAAACTCACCAACACTCTGACGACACCCACCTAGGAGAAATCTTAGGTGGGAAGCTTACGTCAAACGCCAACAAATCGAACTCAGCTACTACGTCAAACGCAACTCAACAATTCGAACTCATCTACTACGTCAAACGCATCTACCTCGCTTCCAACAAACTCACTACCATTCTGACGACACCCACCTAGGAGAAATCTTAGGTGGGAAGCTTACGTCAAACGCCAACAAATCGAACTCAGCTACTACGTCAAACGCAACTCAACAATTCGAACTCACCTACTACGTCACACGCAACTACCTCGATTAACAAATCGAACTCACCTAATACGTCAAGCGCATCTACCTCGCATCCAACAAACGCACTAACACTCTGACGACACCCACCTAGGAGAAATCCTAGGTGGGAAGCTTCCGTCAAAACACTAGCAAATCAACTAACCATCTCTCAAGATCATCTACTCAAAATAAACATTCGCCAACAGCTCTACGTCGCCCACCTCAACACTTCACCAAGCTCAAAACCATCGACTCATCAACATCAGCAAACTTCACTCTTCAACGTCACCTCGCCCAACTCAATTACACGACTACGTCAAGTTACTCCTCTTCAAACCACAATGAACAATACTTACTCACTCTCACCAAGTACAACTACCAACAAAGAATAAACCATTATCAAACCAAGAGCGTATCAAGAACAAGAAGAAAGGCCAAAAAAACAGAGAAGCGATCATGTTTGTACTGTCCTGTACTTTATGTCATAGCAAACCGGAAACAAAATCAAGAAAGAAACAAATGGAACCAAGAAATCGGAACAAAGAAACATGGAACAAAGAAATCAGAAGGAATATTAAGACATTGTAAATCTTTTTAATGTTATACTATGTATCACATTGTAATTTTTTAACATGCAACCTATCCACTTGTGGAAGGAACAATATTAAACGCCAAACGGCACACAAAAAAAAAAAAAAAAAAAAAACAAAGGACGGACCTAGAGCAAAAAGCAAGGACGGTAGCTATATATAGACAGACTATTTGGAACAGCAGAATAAAAGCAAAACACGACAAGGTACAGTTCACGGGACACGTACTAGACTTGATTTATCGTAGACGACTCGACAATGACAGCACTCAAACACATATACCATAATTAACAACACCAAAACGTAAAGAACATATTACACTGCTTTTGCCACCTGGAACGCCTAATCGAACTGACACATCCCCCTTTCATCACACCCTCTCCGCCCCCCGCCCCTAAACCTCATGACCCCAATATCAAATTTCCCCTCAAAACTGCATCCCCTCGTCCCCATCACCACCACCCCTGTGATGAAGTACTATGTTAAACAGTGACAATGATGTATTATCCAAATACATTTCTAACAACATCAATGTAACCCCCACCCCCCAACCCCCATGTCCCCACTTTGTGTCGCATCATTTATCATTTGGCATTTCATTTCCCTATTGTTGCTTTTTGTGTATTGTTTAATTTATAAAGCTTACAAACATTGTAAAGCTATCATTTGTTACTATATTACTATTAACATATATGTAAGGTACTTTGGTCCACAACGTACAAATGACCCCAATGACCCGTACTCCTTTTGTATTCATTGTATTATCACCAAACTAACACTTACAGTTGTTTCGTTAACTTTACTAACTCTTTTATGTGAACACCCTTTTTTTATCTATAAAACTCTACTGTATCCCTACACGTGATAGCCTACACACCCCTAACCTGTCGGTACTAAACATTCATCTAAACATAAACACCGACTTGAACATACCAACCTTTCACCCTCCTACTAATTCGCTCACACAGCAATCTGTTCGTCAAACCCTCCCCCCCCCCACCCACACACACTACAAATGGAAACACCTCAGCAGTCAGATAACACAGCACAAAATTTGACGCTTGGCTTGCCTTAAAACACGCAGTCACCCTCGCCACGCCTCGTCAGACATATCTACCCACTCCCCCCTCTCCCCCTCTATCCACTTACCCTCAGACATGAAAACACCACTTTCCCTTTAACTGTTCCAACGACCCCACCACCCACCCCAACATCAATTTCGAATATCTATTCATTTACTTTTTAAAGTTCTAAATCTTGTTTCTTTCCCCTCCTTTTTTTACACAGCAACCTTTTGAAAACTCAATGCGACCAGTACACAAATAAACACTCTTTTAACTAGTCAACTTAATTTGTTTCCCTACATTGAAAATGCTCCACTGGCCCTTTGTCATTCTCGGAAAAATATCCTTTCCACTCCCCACCCAGACTTTTGACACGTTTATTTGACCTTCACCCCTTTTACTGCCATCTTTTGTAATTTTTGATATAATCATATACATGACATCATGTAAATATTCATTATGTACATGTTTAAACCTTTCGTTTTCTTTTGAAACTATGAAAAAAAATGTGATGTTGATGTACTTGTTTCAATTGCAAATAAAAGTATTACTAAAGTCAAAAAAAAAAAAAAAAAAAAAAAAATGTGTTTAATGAAACCACGGGCCAATCCCTTTCAGATACAGCGAAGTCAACCGATCAATCAACAACCCTCACAATTGAACTGTCTGATGAAGAAAGCCCTGATCTTTTCTCGACTCAACCAACACCAAATACAGTCATGCAGGTGGTCATTCAAGCTAACGGCCGTGCCAATCTACGTGGACACATCATCCGCCAACTCATCAGCCCACACCAAATTTTGCTAATAAACTACGGACGTAGAGACACATGGTTCTAGACTAGATCCAAATCTACGCAAAAACTAGACGTAGAGGCTAAGTCGCTAAGATCAAGATTTAAACTCTATCTTCTCTAGAATCTATTCCAAAAATGAAATTATCTTTTAAACTATTTCAGGCCTCAATTCATGTTTCTTGACATTTATTTTCGCCTAACATGAGTTGGGAACCCATCAGAGCTGGATGAACTCAGGGACATTCTACCGACTTGGACCCGGTTTCCAACTCAAGACAATCGTGATACAACTCTAGCGCTCTACCGCTTAGGTCACGCCTACACTCTTAATACAGCGTAATATTTAAATATTTTTTTTCAGTAAAGCGTGAATATTGTCGAAATGAATTCAGCAGAACTTAAGTAACAAGTCACCAAATTTAAAATGATGTCACCTGAATATCATAAGTCAGGATAGTTAATTTAAGTCACCTCACCTAAAATCAAAAGATATAAAAAGTTATAGGTCATCAAATTAAACCAAAACTCAAAAACTCACTTGTCAACTAATTCAAGTGACAAAACTGGTCTATACACTCTAGAAGAGAACGAAATGCGCTATACAAAAATCATTAAATCTCATTTCACCCCCCGCCCCCCATATGCCACGAGATGTTAGCAGACCTCTCGATTAAATCACGAGAATAAGCGAGATTTGTAATAAAATAAAAATAAAAAATCAAGTCTGAACAAATTGAGTTAAAATTTAATATCTTTAAATTGGCGGCTGCATTTATAGATTTGATTATTTTTAAAGAATGATAGGGAATATAAATAACCGTCACATGAAATAAAAGCGACAATATAATGTACATTCATTCCACACACATTTCCCTAATTAGGCCACGCCCTCCCATTTAACTATAGAACAACGATTAAATATTCAAATTTAAAAATACACGCTAATATCCACATTAAAATTTAAAAAAAATGTAAATGTCGGGTACTTTCCTGAAGTTTCGAGAAAGTAAAAGCAACATTACCAAGTCGTTTATGTCATCGTCACATAAACAAGTGAACTCTACTCCATCTACCCAATTGACAGGTCGTGTTTTAAAGTTTAACTTTATTTTTTAAAAACTAAATTGATAAGTTAATCGAAATTCTAGCTTTGTTATCGAGTGCAATTTAGTAATTCGTGTTGCGTTCAATTAAGGTGTACAATTAAGCAACTTGCTAGAATTCAGTTAGGTTCATAACAGGTTCCGCTTTAGGTAGGTTCATTATAGGTTCAAATTTGATGTTAGGTTTGACTTAAATTATAAGTTCATATTAGCCACATGCTAGGTTTATGTTAGGTTGAGGTTTTGTTAGGTTTATTTTAGTATTATTTTACGTTGAAGTTTTGTTAGGTTTATTTTAGTATTATGTTACGTTGAAGTTTTGTTAGGTTTATTTTAGTATGAAGAAAGGTCATTGTGGTGATCAGTTTATCGTGTGTACCTTCTTTTCTTCTCCGTTCTTAATTTTAGTGTGGGAAAGGATCCCCTCCAACACTATTAAGTATACGTGTCAACTAGTTATGCTCCATTGAGGCCGTTGATTCCGATTTCAGCCTGTTTTTCTTTTTTTGGATTTGCTTCCATACACTTTGTATAACCAAGAACAAACTACAAGGCAGTAGTTGTTTGATTTTGGAGTTGTCTCTCCTAGAAGAGTGGCTGTCCCAAACTAACGAGCCTCATCTGCCCGAGGGTTCGAACTCGAGACTTTTCGACCACACAGACACCTATCGTGTGAATGACTAACTTGTATTCTATTTCAGAATTTTATTTAATTTTTGTGCCCCAAATTTTCTTGGCCATTTTTTATCCCGTGATAACCACGTAAGGATCACGTCAGTTATATCAGGTTATATAATACGATAAACGTAACCTAAATTAGGATCACGTTAGAATAAAGTAGTAATTCGAATTTGACACGAAGCGTGAGCACGCTAAAAGCCAATTAAGTGTAAATAGAACAGACCCCCCCCCCCAAAAAAAAAAAAGAAAATGTGTTTTTTTTTCTAATTAAAGACATTTTCCTAGAAATGAGGTCAAGTGATGGGCGTCGTTCCTACGAATAATGACATGTAACAGAAAGAGAGACAAACTAATACATTAAAGGGAAATAACTAGATTTTAGCCTGTAGTTTTATTTTTATTTTTACAAAAATACATGAAAATCAACAAAGTAGAACACCTATTCTCAACACTACAATTTAGCGACCATACAGCAGTTCTGACAACTTTAAACAACGAACAAACACAAAGCAAACAAAAATATAACACATACTGGAAATTCAATAATTCACTATTACTAGACGAGCGCTACACAAAAGCATAAAAGACATAATACAATTTTACACGCAGTCATCACCAAAATCCAATAAAATCCAACTTTGGGACGATTTTAAATAAGACATTAAGCGGATATCAATTCAATTTGCTTGTAGCATTAATAGCGTTAGGGCCCACATAGAAACTTAACTAAAAAAAAAAACAACTAAGTATGCTTAAGGGAAAAAACAATAACAAAGAACAAATAGACTCAACAGAAACAGAACTTTTGAAAATACAGGGATATAAATATCGAGGGGCACAAATCAGCAGAAAAAAATAGAGCAGATAGGCTCGGAAAACCAAACACACCACACTCTCATACTAGAACAAAGCATACGAAGATCAAAACAAATCAAACAAATAATGGACGAAAACAACTAAGAGACGACTGAACCAAGAACGATTTTAAAATCGACTCGCGCTTTTTATTTAACTTATCTTCATAATCTTTTCCCCTTCGTGCCCAATACACAAATGGCCATTAAAGTAAAGACCCTGTTTGAATCACCTCGACATACAGGGAGATAATGTGGTCAGTACTAAGCCTATCCGCCTTAGTTATCTAAGGTGCGTCAGGTACCCATCAGAGCTGGGTGAACTCACGGAGCCCAACAGAACTGAGCCCGGAACTCGAGACATTCGGACTAGCAGTAGAAAGCTTTGTGTTTAGTATTATAGCTTGAAAAGTGTACTTTTACTTTTGTAATTCAGCGCTTGTGAAAGCTCGTTAACATTTAGTGTATAAGACATTATTTTTCTCTACTATTTAGTCTTATATATTTAGGATTAAACAAAGCACCGGTATACAAATGACGCAATCCGTCACATTGTCACACGATCCGAAGGTCGATTAATCCTCACCCAGAAGGACAAATCCCCCACCCCCACTAATCCAAACACCCCCACTCAACTTACCCACAGTAAACCCAATCACACCCACCGTACATTTATTTATATACACACACACTCAAATAATTTCCTTTACCTACCTTACAACACCACATAAGCATTTCTCCCACACTAAATTCCCCTTCACTAAATTCCCCCACACTAAAATCTTCCACACTAAATTTCAACACACTAAATTCCAACACACTAAATTCTCCCACACAAAATTCTCCCACATAAAATTCTCCCACACTAAATTCTCCATCCCTAAACTCTCCCACCCTAAAAATCTCACAAATCTAAACACGATACAAAATAGTCTCCACCAAAATCACCAAAACATTCAACTCACCCATATTAGATTCCATCACACACCTCCCCCCGCCCCACCCCACATGGAACTAAAGACTGACACAGAATATTAATGTTATACCCAAGAGTGCAGCAAGGTGTAACACTGTTCACAGCGGTTAATCACAACTCTTAATAATTGTTAGTTACTAATCCAATACTAAGTAGTCAATAGTATCAACCAGCTGTACTATTAATACCAAGAAAACTATTTAAGCTGTACTACATGTAATGCGATGATTCGAGCATTTATCTCTTTCTCCCAGTACTTGTATTGGGTGGCTTAAAGTGTACGAGTGGCTAATTTTCTATTTTTCAGCCTTACGACACCAACCTAGTACAGGGGTCGGCAACCTGCGGCTCGCGAACCCCATGCGGCTCTTTGCTGTCAAAATGCTGCTCTCCAACTCCTTGCACAAATATTAAAAATAATATCAATTCCTTTTCGAAACTCATAACAAATATTATACTCTAAAAAACAGCAACTTTAAACAGGATAAAAAAAACAGTGAGAATACATGAGGTAGAAAGTATACGGACAACTGACACCCGCGTGGACAACAGGCCCAGCCCCACAGCCATGCTGAGGACAGCACGGTGCCAACAATTCCATGCTCGAAGGGAGTGGACTGTGTGGAAGGAAATCTATTAAATCTAAAAAAAAAAATATCTACGTATTTACTGAAGTATCGCTCCGATGGCATTCCTTATTGCTACGATTTTGTATTTGCTATTTAAGTCCACGACAAACCCGGACCACGGCTCGGGTGGCTCAATAAAATCCTGGGCCCCACCCCTGTAGCCAAGTCAACAACAACAACCCCTGATCTACCACAGGAAGAATGTCCAGACCCTTATCCAGTTGAAACACCCACTATGCAAGCACTCATCACCCCAAGAGGTCAACCAAACCTGCGAGGCCATATAATAAGACAGCTTATCAGCTATCATCAAATTCTTCTACTCAATTATGGCAGAGCTGACAACTGGTACTACTTCTAACAAGTCATCGATGTCACCACAATGCACAACACTTGCAGAACACACGGTCCATATACATTGCATTTCTCACTTCATGAAGACGATAAAATCAACGGGACCATCAGATGGGTACCCCCTACACTTGACAATGCTACACTCATACAAGCACTAGGCCCATATAGTAACAAAGAGCCACCCATAAACACAATCCCACACGGCAATAATCGCAGCTTTTCTGTCTCCACCGATAACCCACTAACTATCCCACACTACATCCAAATAAACTACAAAAACAAATCACACACTATCCTAATCGCAATCGCCGTGAGAAGACAAGCGTGTCAAATCCGTTCCTCCACCCTACACTGGACGCACCATTGCCAGCAAACGTCATCAGACACACCACTGCAGGAAGACCCAACAGCACAATCAACAGCTCCAGCAAAAACAACGCAGCCGACAACCCTAAAACCAGCACCACGATCAACTGCAAAATCAACAACACCATGGACACATCTGAATCAACGGTCTTGAAGACGCCAACATCTAAATCAACGGTCTTGAAGACACCAACATCTGAATCAACGGTCTTGAAGACGCCAACATCCGAATCAACGGTCTTGAATACGCCAACATCTGAATCAACGGTCTTGAAGACACCAACATCTGAATTAACGATCTTGAAGACACCAACATCTGAATCAACGGTCTTGAAGACACCAACATCTGAATCAACGGTCTTGAAGACACCAACATCTGAATCAACGGTCTTGAAGACACCAACATCTTACCATGGCGAAGCAGCACAACAGCCAACAATAAGCATGTATGCAGTAACCACCCAGATCTCGACACCACAGAAAGAAACATCCAGTCCTCAAATCTCACCACAGCAAACAATCGTGGGAACATCAACAACAAACAATCGTGGAAACATCAACAGCAAACAATCGTGGAAACATCAACAACAAACAATAGCGGAAACACCAACAGCAAACAATCGTGGAAATATCAACAACAAACAATCGTGGAAACATCAACAACAAACACTCGTGGAAACATCAACAACAAACAATCGTGGAAACATCAACAACAAACAATCGTGGAAACATCAACAGCAAACACTCGTGGAAACATCAACAACAAACACTCGTGGAAACATCAACAACAAACAATCGTGGAAACATCAACAACAAACAATCGTGGAAACATCAACAGCAAACACTCGTGGAAACATCAACAACAAACAATCGTGGAAACATCAACAACAAACACTCGTGGAAACATCAACAACAAACAATCGTGGAAACATCAACAACAAACAATCGCGGAAACATCAACAACAAAAAATCGTGGATACATCAACAACAAACAATCGTGGATACATCAACAACAAACAATCGTGGATACATCAACAACAAACAATCGTGGAAACATCAACAACAAACAATCGTGGAAACATCAACAACAAACAATCATGGAAACATCAACAACAAACAATCGTGGAAACATCAACAACAAACAATCGTGGAAACATCAACAACAAACAATTGTGGAAACATCAACAACAAACAATCGTGAAAACATCAACAACCAAAAGGAAGAAAGAGGACAGCCCAGAACCAGAGAAAACACCAAAAGCAGCTGAAGTTAATGAAGGTGACCACGAGTCAGCACCCTCCACCCCGTTTTAGGGCTTGTAAAAGCTCGTTAACATAAAGGGTTTTAGACATGTTTTTCCCCTTACTATTTAGTCTTAGATATAGGGCTAACAAAAGCACCGTTATATAAGTAACTACACTACAACACAATCATTTCGCCAACACTAACTTTTCCCACACTAAATTCGGCCAAACTAAATTTTTCGACACTAAATTATCGCTCAATAAATTCTTCCACACTAAATTCTCCCGCACTAAATTCACCCAGACAAAATTTTCCCGCACTAAATTCTCCCACAATGAATTCTTCCACACTAAATTCCGCCGCACTAAATTATCCCACAATGAATATCCCACACTAAATTATCGGACACTAAATTCTCAAAGACAAACTTTTCTCACACTAAATTTTCCCACACTAAATGCTCCCACACTTAAAATCTCACAAATCTAAACTCGATACACCAAAATCGCCCAAACATTCAACTCCGCCATAATAGATTCCATCACACACCTCCCCCCCCCCCCCCAACCCACCCACATGAAACTAAATATTGACACAGATTATTAGTTTTAGTCCCGAGAGTGCACCAAGGTGTAACACAGTTCACAGCGGTTTGCTGTCGTCTTTTGTTTGTTTAAAGTATCTCGCGTGTGGAAGTGGAACTTTATTGTCAGGGGAGAAAACAATGTTTTCTTTTCAAGGGAGGTAATTGTAAAAATAAATAATAAAAGAAAGAGAAAAAGTAGTAAACCATTTTTAAACATAAACTAATAAACAGACAATAATATTAATTATAGAAAAATAAATGTAAAAAATTAATTTAAACATTTGGTGATTTATCACACAACTTTAATTACAACTCCCAGTAAATGTTGATGTCAATCCAACAACAATAATTAAATGTAGCTAGGATCATCTAGCTGTAATATTAATACCAAGAAATTTTACTATGTACTGCGTAGCAGAACGTCAGCGTTTTTGAACTTTAGTCAGCGAATTTTTTTTTTGTTAGCATGCAATTGTAATGGACTTGAAAACCATCGTTTTATTTAGTTCATGTATAAATTCAACTATGTTAAATTTTGCTGATGTTAATGTACTTGTTTTAAATTGCAAATAAAAAGAAAAAAAAAGAATTGAACTTTTTATATTAGATTAAAAAAAAAAAGTAATGGATCAGGGTCGGAAAACAAACGGCGCCATGCACACAAATTAATAATTATCTTATTTTCAAAACTCATTAAAATGTTGTTCTGCAACACTCGGTAATGAACGATATAATAATAAATAGAAACAATAAACACTCGCTATTGTATTAGAACTGCTGCCTAGCTTCGCTTAGGTTTTCAAAAACATTGAGAATTTTTATGCTTAACTAATTAGTGATTGGCTGTTATGTGTAGTGCTTACGTTTACATAGTAGCTAATTTTAGAGAAATTGTTGTTGTTGTTGTTGAATGTTGTTTGTTGTTTATAGCCCGTTTTCAGAGAGATTGATGTGATGTAGGGAAAATTCGGACCGGTCAGTTCTAAAAGTCTTCCGGAGTTTTCTACGATCTCAAACGTTATGAATAGGTTCCTGGATTTGACAACCAAACATTTGTGGAGTGGTAAGTTCACGGAAATCACGAGCAAGTTAGGAGAATTGGAGGTCCAGTAAAACATGCACGTTACGCTGCACAAAAGGACGACTCTAAAAGATATGCTGCGAGTTGAGGCACTAATATGTGACGCATTGAATAGTCTCCCAGGATAGTAAAGTGGGGTGAAGAAGTTGTTATCTGGAGTGCTGACGATCTTCGGGTCAACATATTCATACAAGCCAGCGTTTTCTTGCATGAATATAATAAAGGGTAAAGAAGCCGGGACATCCAGGGCGTCAAGAGTGCGTTCTGCCGCTAGACCACGCCACTCCACTGATTGGCGTTAGGCAAAGTAACAGCGGCTGGGCATTGTGCTGAACACACTACCCCCCCCCCCCCCTCCTATATACCCCGAGATAATTTAAATTCATTGACTCTATTTCGTATGTCTCATGTATCTGGGGTGCGAACTGGAGATGATTTATACATGTTTTAGTTATAAGCTTGCACTGTGGGTGTTTCAGCTGGATGGGGGTCTGTACATTCTTCCTGTGGTAGACAAGATGTTGTGGTTGTTGACTTGGCTACGGGGTGGTGGGGCCCAGGATTTCATTGAGCCACCCAAGCCGTGGTCAGGATTTGTCGTGGACTTAAATAGCAAATATAAAATTGTAGGATCCACAATTTGTGAGATAACACAAATAAATATATTTTCTTAGTATTAATATTAAAGCTGGTTGATATTAGGTATTTCTAATTATCCGATTAACAACTAACAAATGCTAACAGATGTAATTAACATTTTGTTATTAATCACCAAGGGTTTTAAACATTTATTTTGTATTTTAATTTTCTATAATTTATACTAACGTTTTTTTACTTGTTTTTGCTAAAAAAATATATTTTTATTTTCCAATTTCTTTTTATCGTTTAATTGTATAATTACCTCCCTTGAAAAAAAAATTAATATTTGTTTATTCCCTTAACAAAAAAGTTCCACGCGGGAGATATTTTGACAGATACAGAAGACGACAGCGAACCGCTGTGGACTATGTTACACCTTGGTGCACTCTCGGGACTAACACTAATTTTCTGTGTCAGCGTTTAGTTCCATATTGGGCTGGCGTGGTGGGGGGGGGGGGGAGGGGGGTGGAGGGTGTAATGTAATCTAGTAAGGGGGAGTTGAATGTTTGGTTGATTTTGGGGGAGACAAATTTTGTATCGTGTATAGATCTGAGAGATTTTTAGGGTGGGAGAGTTTAGTGTGGGAGAATTTAGTGTGGAAGAATTTAGTGTGCGAGAATTTAGTGTGTGGGAATTTAGTGTGGGGGAATTTAGTATGGGAAAATTTAGTGTGGGAAATTTAGCGTGGGGAAATTTAGTGTGGGGAATTTAGTGTGGGAGAATTTAGTGTGGGAGAATTTAGTGTGGGAGAATTTAGTGTGGGGAATTTGATGAGAGAGATGAGTATGTGGTGTTGTAGTGTAGACAAAGGAAATTATTTGAGTGTTTGTGTGTATATAAATAAATGTATGGTGGGTGTGATTGGGTTTACTGTGGGTAAGTTGAGTGGGGGGGTTTGGATTAGTGGGGGGTGGGATGAGTTGTCCTTCTGGGTGAGGTTTAATCGACCACCGGATCGTGTGACAATGTAACGGATTGTGTCATTTGTAAACGGTACTTTTTTATTTCTTCATCTAAGACCAAATAGTAGTGAAAAAGCATGTCTTATACCCTATATATTAACTAGCTTTCACAAGCGTTAAATTACAAAAGTAAGAGTACACTTTTTAAGCTATAATTCTAAACACAAAGTTTTCTACTGCTAGTCCGAATGTCTCGAGTTCCGGGCTCAGTTCTGTTGGGCTCCGTGAGTTCACCCAGCTCTAATGGGTACTTGGCGCACCTTAGGTAACTAAGGCGGGTAGGCTTAGTACTGACCACATTATCTCCCTGTATGTCGAGGTGATTGAAACACGATCTTTACTTTTTCTGCCATTTGTGTATTGCCGACCCTGCGCTAACATATTAAGCGAGACTTCAGTAAATACGCAGATAAAAAGTAGAAGAAAAAAAAAAAAAAAAAAAACCAGATATAATTATAAGAACACTTAATTTTGAAACCTGTAATGAAGAATCGATTTTTCAATTTTGTTAGTATTAATATTATAGCTGGTTCATACTGGTGTCTACTAATTATAGTATTAACATCTAACAATTTCTAGGAGTTGTAATTAACAATTTGTTATTAATCACCAAATTTTTTAGATATGTTTCTTGTAATTTAATTTTTTATAATTAATATTTACGTTTGTTTAATTGTTTCTGTTTCAGTATATATTAATACTTTTTTCTTTTTTTTATCGTTTAATTTTATAATTACCTCCCATTTAAAAAAAAATATTGTTTGTTATTTCCCCTGATAAAAAAGTACTACGCGCGAGATATTTTGACAGAAACAGAAGACGACAGCAAACCGCTGTGAACTGTTACAACTTGGTGCACTCTCGGGCGGGACTAACACTAATATTCTGTTTAGTTTCACGTGGGGGGGGGGGGGGGGAAGTGTGTGATCGAATCTAGTATGGGGGAATTGAATGTTTGGGCGAATTTGGTGGAGACTATTTTTGTATCGAGTTTAGATTTGGCAGATTTTTAGTTTTGGAGAATTTATTGTGGGAGAATTTAGTGGGGGATAATTTAGTGTGGGAGATTTTAGTGTGGGAGAATTCAGTGTGGGAGAATATAGTGTGGGAGAATTTAGTGCGGGGGAATTTAGTGTGGGGGAATTTATTGTGGGGGAATTTAGTGTAGGAAAATGATTATGTCAATGTGTTGTTGTAGTGTAGGCAAGGGAAATTATTTGAGTGTTTGTGTGTATCTATACATATAATTCTCTTCATGTGGGTAAGTTGAGTGGGGGGTGTTTGGATTAGTGGGGGGTGGGGGGAGTTGTCCTTTTGGGTGTGAGAGGAGGGGGAGTCAGGGGAAGGCTGGTACCTACCGTTATACCAAATATCTTAAGGTCAGCCGAACCTAATTTGTTGTGAACGGATATCGATTAATCGATCTATACACGATGTAGATTAGTTGTGATTTGTATACATTTGCCCAGGTAAACAATATCAGTAAGAATATATTCGGATGGCTCTAGTTGTTTCTGTCATGTATCTCACGGTAACGGCTGGGGTGGGGAGGGGAATGGCCTCTTTAGCACTCTCACCGCCCCCTTCATCACCCTCCACCAGATGAAATAGATAACAACATTTACACAGAAAATATATACTTTTAACGATTGCATCCATGCGGAAATTGTAAGTGCACCCCAACTTGAGATTAAAAAATGTCTGAAAGAAACCCTCTTTGCTCCCAGAGGCGTAGCGAGGGCGGGCGAGGGGTGTGGACCGCACCGGGTGACACCATTTAAGGGGGTGACAACATGGCAAAAAATTGCAAAATGTACAGAAGAAAAAGGCTTTTTTGCTAGTTCCATTAATGATTAATTAAATTTAAATAGTCTTTTATGTAGAGATCGATAATAATTACAATATGGTGGGGGTGACACCATGACGTAAACGTGCTAACTATAGAGAAAACAATGCTACATCCAACTGTGTAATTAACAAACTATAGATAAACATCTTTACTATTAAGTCTGCAGTGATTAAAGTTTGTACACATACATATACGCGTATGCGCATACGTTTAAATTATGGGCCAATGCAGGCCGAAACACACATGCACACACACACACACATATATATATATAATATGGATATATGGATAATTTTTTTCTTGGGGGGGGGGGGGGTGACACCATTATGGGCCGCACCGGTGACACCCGACCTAGCGACGCCACTGTCTGATCCCAATCGGGACGAATTTTACCATAATATTTGTTTTTTGCAAGCAAGCAAAATTTTAAAACGTCAAAGTTTAAAAAAAAACCTACTCAAGTTTCTCTTCTAAAAATGCTCCGTATAACTCCGATTATCCTTCTTAAATAAAACAAACCAATTGAATTTTTAAAAACGGAAATGCCACCAATACGACATAAAACAATGATTTGAGATTTGAACAAGCAAGGCATAAATAGAAATTCTATGATACGAAGGTATATTGATTTGGTGGGGTCGAAAACACACTCGCCGGTCATGAAGATTAAATATTAGTGAACATTGATTGGCCGCAGGAAATATTTTTTTTTGTACGAGCGAAATTTCTTTCGGTACCTTATAAGTTCCGTTACGTGACGTCAGACAAATCAACCGCGAGATTATCACGTGATTCCGTGCACGCGAGCCTTGTGTGAGAAACGTCATCATATTGTGTAACACGTCATCATATTGTGTGACACGTCATCATATTGTGTGACACGTCATCACTCAGGTGACCTAGGGCACCACGCGACAAAAATCTGGTCAAAAACTTGTTGACTTTGGATCAAGAGCTCTACCAACGACTGACGACCATCTTGACGCATGCGCGAACGGGAGTGAAGTGTAAGATTCGTGACGAGAATTGTCTAATGTCGAGTAACTAGTCAATTAGGTAAATTAGACTTGGTCAGACATCTCGACTTAATTAGCTAAATAGGGTTTCGGGTCGTGTAGTCTATACACATAAAAATGAAAGTATGTGTGTTGTGAGTGTGTGTGTGTCTGTGTGTGTCTCTGTGTGTGTGTGTGTGCCGTTTGTGTATGGCTGCACCTTTCATCTAGTCGCCGTGAAACTTTGGTTAGTTGATAAAAATACTTCCTGAATGGAAATTGAATTTTATTGAAATATTAAACTCTGCTAAGTATCTACTAGTTTCTTACAATCTTGCTCAATTATACACGAATGCAGTTCGTCGTCTGTGTTCAATATGCAATGTTACATTTAAGAACAAATATTAAGAAGAGATAACGACAAATCTATATCTGCAAATCCGCCCCCCCCCCCCAATATTTCTAAAAAAAAACGCATTAAAGTATGTCGATTCTTTCACTGTACACGATCTAGATCTGGCTATTTATAGATTCCATGTTCTGTTTTTTTGACAGAACCACAATATCATGAATTATAGAAAGCTACAAGAGACAGCTGAAACAGATCATTCCCTCAGGCTCGGCCATAATCCCTATATATCATTACTGTAAGCCATCTCTACTCTCTTGTTCTGGTAGGGGTGGCGGGGGGGGGGGGGGAGGATTTTGATCAGAGGTTACCTCCATGATGTGTGACGTCACGACAAGAAACATGGCGCCCACGGCTTATGAACACATGCATGATTGATGCTGGGAGACGGGTATCACGTGACGGCTGCTAAGAGAAAAGTTCTTTCATTCCGTAGTCCGGATTACTAGTGGGCTAATTATGGTCCAATTTTCAAGGGTCCGGTTAAATCAGTGGCGCGGTTTGTTTAGCGGTCCAGCTAAGTCAGCGTTCCGGCCAACGCAGTAGTCCGGCAAAATCAGTGGTCCGGCTAATTCAGTGGTACGATACTCAGTGTTCCAGTTAACATATTGATCTGGCTAACTAGTCCGGCTAACTCTGTGGTCCGGCTAAATCATTAGTCCGGCTTACGGGACCGGCTAACTCAGTATTCCGGCTAACTCAGTATTCCGGCTAACCCAGTATTCCGGCTAACTCAGTATTCCGGCTAACTCAGTTTTCCGGCTAACTCAGTATTCCGGCTAACTCAGTATTCCGGCTAACTCAGTTTTCCGGCTAACTCAGTATTCCGGCTAACCCAGTGATGCGGCTAACTCAGTGGTCCGGCTAGCTCCGTGATCCGGTTTACTAAGTGTTCCGGCTAAGTGTTCCGGCTAACAGGTCCGGCTAAGTGTTCCGTCTACCGGGTCCGGCTATCTTACCACGTGTCAAACAGATCCGGTTACCGACCTTGTTACCACCGCGCTGATTGTGTTTCTCACCCGGCTGGTCAATGATTGATGCACGTGCTACTGGGGTGTACTCACGCCGCGCTGATCCGTGTGCCCGTGCGATACCCTCTAGAGAGCGATTGGTAATTTTTGTGTGTTAAGACCTGCTGAAGAATTAGGGAGAGGTGGGGGTGGGGTGAAGTGGGGGTGAGTACCGAGAGTGCACCAAGGTGTAACACAGTACACAGCGGTTTGCTGTCGTCTTCTGTTTCTGTCATAATATCTCGCGCGTAGAACTTTTTTGTCAGGAAAAATAACAAACAATAATTTAATTAAGGGGAGGTAATTATATAATTAAACGATTAAAAAAACGAAAAAACAATTGATATATATTGAAACAAAAACAAGTAAGGAAACGTTAGTATTAATTATAAAAAATTAAACTACAAAGAAATTATTTAAAACTTTAGGTGATTAATAAGAAAATGTTAATAACAACTCCTAGTAATTGTTAGTTGCTAATCCAATACTAAGTAGTCAATAGTATCAACCAGCTGTACTATTAATACCAAGAAAACTGTGTAAACTGTATTTAAAGTACTGCAATAATTCTATCGTTTATATTTGTTTCCCAGTACTTGTATTGTATTTTCTGTTTTTCAGCCTTACGACACCCACCTTGGACATGCGGCTCTTTTTGATGTCAAGGTGCGGCTCTCGAGTCCATGAACAATGATTAATAATTATATTATTTTATTTTCTAAACTAACAAAAATATATTTTAAAGTAAAACGACTTTAAATAGGATTAAAAATAACTCATCAGAGAACAGCGAGAATAGGTGAGGTAGAAAGTAAACGGACAGCCGACAGCCGCTTGGGCACCAGGCCCAACCCCACAGCCGTGCTGTAGCCAGCCCCGCTTCGACTATTCCATCCTTGCCACTGCTGAAGTGCCGACATTTTCGAATATTGTTAAATGGGGAATGTTATTTTACTCAGAATGCATCCCTCTACCGAAGTATTTTAGTTATTAGTATCATACTGTGGAGCCAGGTACTGGACTGTGGGGAACGAGTAGGGTGGAAGATAAGCACTGTGAGAACCGAAGGACAGAATCGACCGATTCGGTTATCAAACCTATATCCAAGCCAGTTAGTCAGAGTTGAGGGCTGCTTGGCAATGGGGAACATTTCCTGAGCCAGTGGTGTCCGTAAAAAAAAAGAAAAACAAAGTTATTGGCTTCTAAAGTGGATTGGGATTGTCATATAGTTATATTATTTGATAACTAACTTAATCTTTTCAGATCTATCTTAAACACTTTTTTGTGCGAAACATGTTATTCTATGAATCAGTATTAGTTCATATTTAACGGTATTTATTTCAAATAAACAATTAAATGTATTTACTTAATTCTAATCAAATACCAGAATATTGGAAAAATAATGTTAGTGGCTCTTTAAAAACTGGGAAATTTTGTAAATTGTAATTTTTGGCTCTTTCGTCTCAAAAGGTTGCCGACCCCTGGTGTATGGCTGTGATCACACCTCTAATATTATGTGATTACGTACTATTGTGTGAACTCTTGCTCGACATAAATTCACTAGAAACTATGTTCCTTCTGCGATGTAGGCCACTACTAATACTGCTTTGCTTGCATACACACAATGGCGAACTTGACTCCGCGATGACCGCTGTCGTTTAAATAAGGATATGTGACCGACTCATAACTATTGACTAGTTATATTGTCCATGGAGGGCGGTTGCCTTTCCCTAAAGGCATGTCTCTGCAATTAAAGCGTGCGGCCACTTTGATACGAATGTGTGTCCTTATTGTTATTTAATTCTCTTTGATATAGTTTCATCAACCTGACAGGGTAGGATTAACTCATGTTTGGCAGGTTCACCTACGCTATCTATAGCACAATTTCTTTAATCTTCGCATACTATGTTAGTAATCTTAATTTTTAAAAGTTTAATAGAATATGACAAAATTATGCGACAAACAATTCTTACAATTATTATATGGGCCTATAAACAACATTAAATAAAATAAACAAACCATATGACCGTCAATAAAAAAAATAACTAAAATCATCCCACACACTATTAAAATTTTGCTGTGAGATATTTTGTCTGAGATATTTTGTCTGAGATCGATTGTCCTGTCACCATAATATAGGCATTCAGCTCAACAAACTTACACAAATCAATAATACAACTCCACATTACATAAGAGGAAAACACAGTCCCTTTTACACAGAATGCTTACAAATATTACAAAATAACGAAAAACTAGTACACGAAAAATGCAAAAACTCTCAACCCCATTATACAACAGAATTCAATGGCGTAGGAAATACGCTCTAACAGACACAACAGACACCTTTAGGAACCTACACCTCAAAACCATCACACCCAAGGTGTCACACAGTTCACAGCGGTTTGCTGTCGTCTTCTGTTTCTGTCAAAACATCTCGCGCGTAGAACTTTTTTGTCAGGGGGAATAACAAATGATGTTTTTTTTAAAGGGAGGTAATTATAAAATTAAACAATAAAAAGAAAAGAAAAAAGTTTTAATATATACTGAAACAAAAACAAGTAAACAAACGTAAACATTAATTATAGAAAATTAAACTACAAGAAAAGTATCTAAAACATTTGGTGATTAATAACAAAATGTTAATTACAATTCCTAGTAATTGTTAATGATTAATCCAATAATTAGTTAACACTAGTATCAACTAGCTGTAATATAAATAACAAAAAAATTGATTAACATTATTTTATTAGGTCCTTTGCCAGTTCGTATTATTATTTCTGCGCATTTACTGAACAAGTCTCGCTGAAAAGAAAAAAAAAAAAAAGAATTCGATGTCACCACTCTACACAATACGCACAAAATACATGGCCCCTACACATTACGCTTCACTCTACATGAAAAAGACAAAATAAACGGAACCCTTAGATGGGTACCCCCCACTCTCAACGACCTCACACTCATACAAGCACTACAGCCTTACAGCAGCAAAGAACCAATCATAACCACAATTCCTCACACCAGTAATCGCAACTTCTCCATACACACTGACAACCCAAATAACATCACTCATTACATTCAAATTAATCACAAAAACAAATCCCTCAACATCCTAGTAGCAATCAACGGAAGGAAACAAGCCTGCCAGTTCTGCTCTTCAACCTCGCACTGGACCAATCAATGCCCAGCATCAAATGCACACCTAACAGCATCACAGGATCCAGCTACACCTGCACAGCTGCCATCAACAGAACCTCCTACGCCGGTAAACCCACACGTCACCCCAATTGCGACTGCACAGATCTCAACTCAGCACCCTTCAACAAATATCCCTGTGCAGCAACAACCAACAGAACCTCCTAAATCTACGAACATGCAAGCCACCCCCACTACGACTGCACCGATCTCACCCAAAACTCAATTCAGGAAACCAACTAGTCCAGCCAAACCGTCAAGCAAGCCAATAACCCCTAATACGAGCACAGCGAAAACACCAACCGTTAAACCATCTGCATCAACAACTCTCAAATCGAACTCTCCTCTACCATCCTCGCTCTACCCAGTCAATTTTACGTTTACTTTGAAACCAACTCTCGAACAAGCCCAGCACAGATACAGATATGCCCGAATATACAAGTCCAAAAAGGAAAAAGGAAGACAGCCCCACAGACACAAAACAAACAGCAAAAAATAAAAAAAACTACAAAATCAGTATTCGACGACAAAAAGTGCAGATTTTGCACCCAGCGATTCAAATCAGTTGAGGAAGCTAAAATACACGAACGCCATGAACACGGGGACTTCCTACTTTGTGAAATTTTTATTGACAAAATTCCGCACACAGATTGGACTTGGTACCTAGACATATACGGACATTATATAAAAAACCATCCTGAAGTAACGATGTACTCCTGTCACTCTTGTAACCTATGCCTCCCTTTAGAAAGTATAAAGGCTCACACGGAAAGCCACCACCCGTACCCAAATAATATGCTTCGAAGGAACATTGTTTTAATTATAGCAAACTTAGACGTCTTGTATAAGAAAAATAAAAAAATATGACATGTTTAAAATATGATCTCGGAATATTGTATGCAATGCCATGTATGTATACTATATATATTTTAAACATGCAACCTTTTTCACACAGCTAGCTCCTGGCTCGACAGGAGTGAACTGTGTGTAAGGAAATATATTAAACTTATAAAAAAAAATCTATTGCGTATCCACGAGGACTGAGCACAGTAAACTAAGCAGTCAAGAGAAACCGAGTTTTCACACCTTATTTTAGTCTAGTTCTTATGCCATTTTATTTTCTCCTTTTGATTATTATATATGCAATTGATGTTCATATCTTTGATGCTGTGTAAAACTTCAAACAAATTATTATTACTGATTTAAATGTTTAAAACAATTGAATAAAAAGAAAAAAAAAATGTTTGAGGACTGTATAGATATAGATGTTTGAAAGGGAAGAATGTTTGCTTTGATGTGTCTCGTTGTAATAACATAACTTTTCCGATTGCTTAAAATTTGTATCATTTTAATTTCTCTGTAATAACAAATTTATTTCAGCTCTACTTAAAAACCCAAATTCCACCCCGTCTCCCTCACCTACCACGCCGAGGGAAAAAAAAATCCCTTGAATCTTCATACACATTTGTATATTCAGGTTTTTTTTAATTTTTATTTTTTTTTATATTTAGACGTTTTGTATTAGATCTATGTATAAGTAAACAATCTTAAATGAATTAAAGTAGGCTACAAGTAAGAAAGAAATATTACTATTGTAAATCTGTATCAGTCCTCACAAGCGGATGATGAAAACTGTAATACTAAAGCGAACACACACAACTGACATGTCTGAGGCAAGAAAAAAAAAAAAAATCTACTCAACTATGGCAGAGCTGACACCTGGTACTTCTCCTCACAAGCCCCTGACGTCACCACAATGGACAACACATGCTAAACACACGGTCCATATACATTGTATTTCTCACAAAATCAACGGGACCATTAGATCGGCACTCTCTAAACTTGACAATGCTACACTCAAACATGCACTACACCCATTCAGTAACAAAGGCCATCCATAAACACAATCCCACACAATAATAATCGCAAAATTTTCCCACACTAAATTCCCCCGCACTAAATTCTCGCATACTAAACTCTCTCATACTAAATTCTCCCACATTAAATTATCCCACACTAAAGTCTCCCACACTAAATTCTCCCTCACTGAACTCTCACACAATAAAAATCTCCCAAATCTAAACATGATACAAAAATAGTCTCCACCAAAATCATCCAAACATTCACAAACCCCTTACTTGATTCCATCACACACTTCCCCTTCCCCCCCCCCCTCCCCCCCAGAACATTGGTGGTAGTCCCGAGAGTGCACCAAGGTGTAACACAGTTCACAGCGATTTGCTGTCGTCTTGTTCCTGTCAAAATATCTCGCGCTTAGAACTTTTTTGTCAGGGGAAAAAACAAAGAATGTGTTTTTTATGAAGGGAAATAATTATTTAATTAAACGATAAAAAGAAGTAAAAAATATATTAATATATATTGAAACAAACAAAAAATAAACACACGTTAGTATAAATTATAAAAGAAATACATTTACAAGAAAACTATTTAAACTTTTGGTAATTAATAAAAAAATGGGAATTACAACTCCAATTATTTGTTAGCTGTTAATTTAAAAATTAGTAGTCACTAGTATCAACCAGCTGTAATATTAATACAAAGAAGATTTTATTCCCGGTAATATCTAACGAGAGATTCTAATTATATCTGCATATTTACTGCGTGTTCACTGAAGACTCGCATAATTATTACCATATTATTTAACTAGTTGCAATAATAATTAAAATATGACGTCACAGGCTCTAAAAAAAACATCAAAGCCAAATGTAGTCGTTCGCATCGCTATGTTAACCGTTTAAAAAATGATAGAACGCGATTTTGATTCCAATCATATATGCCCTCCTTATTAGCAGCGGTTATTGACCGTTACCGCCGTATAATTTTTATTTTTGTAAATCTCATATTGAGTTTAAGGAGAGCTGACAAAATTTTACTTAAAATAGTAAAACATTGAGACTAACTCTGTTTTTAGTGGGATTATCTTCATTTTTTATTAAGCTTTCTAACTAACATACTTATTTTAGGTTTAACCGTTTAGCAGACTATGCAAAATGTCTCACAAACTAGGTACTTTATTAGCGGTATCAATACCGCATTTTTATGTTCCTTCATTTTATAGGAATTATTTCACCAATTTTTATACATTTTTTTTTCTTAAAGAATGTTAATAATTAAACTAGTAAATGAGTAGATTCAAAGATAACAAATTAACCATTTTAAAATAGTAAAAATTGTATGAGTTTAGCTAATATGTTGCGGCCTATACTACGTGCTACTAATGATTGAATTAGGTATACGATAACGCAACACAAAGTTGAAATTAAGTTATACATAGAATGATTTACAACTAAAAATAATGACACCAAGGTTGATTTTTAGTAAGACTGTACGATTTTTAGTTTATTTTTTTAAAAAACGAAGATCATCTTTTTCGTAATTATAGTAGAGGCTTAAATCTAAAAAAATCGAGAGAAGCTGTATTGCTAATGTTTCGTCGCTATATCCCAGGGGTCGGCAACCTTTTGAAGCTGAAGAGCCAAAAGTTACAATTTTCAAAATTTCTCTGGTTTTAAAGAGCCACTAACATTTTTTTTTATTTCAAATATTTTATTTTTTTATTAAGATTATTAGTATTTGTACACGGAGCTTGAGAGCCGCATCTTGATATCAAAAGAGCCGCATGCGGCTCGCGAGGCGCAGGTTGCCGACCCCTGCTATATCCGTTGGTATTTAGATCAATTAAAAAAGAAAACATTCAGACTTAATGTGAATTTAGTGTGAGTCGGTACATTTTTAATATTATTTTCACAAATGTTTTTACTTTCTTCTTCAGACGTTTACAAGCTTTAAAACCCGACTAACAAAATAGAACCCGTAGGCCTAATTATTAGCGATATCGATACTACCTTTCTCCGCTTTTATATTCCGTTATATTTGTATTATATTATTAGGCCATTAGGTCTATTTAAAATATAAAATAAAGATATATCTAAGCTGTCTAAAACATTATAAGCCAAAGGTGGATATTAATAATTGAACCATGGTTGATTAAATTCACCAAGTAGACTGTGCGGGATCCAAAATGTTATTAATATAAGAAATATTAGTTAAAATCACAACACTGTACGAGTGTGTTCATTCTATTGTAACAAGCTATGTGTACACTGATAGTCTTAATTTATTTCTGATCCTATTAGTTTATCCTGCTAAAGAATAAAACAAACCCTTGTTAACAAAGGCCTATATCTATTTGCTTGATACCCACACATACTCAAATAACGATGGTATAACGAGATGGGGGGGGGGGGGACTTTCTGAGTTAAAGACCTTTGACTCGGTTGCGAATTAAGTTGCTTCTTTTGTCATGTTAGTGTGATTGATTTTTTTCGAATACTACATCTAATAAACCGGGAGTGATCTCCCCTAAACTTTCTCGAATATTCTAATATAAAATTACGAGGGATGGCAACTCAGGACATAGACAATATTTGTTATCCATTTTTAATTACTTAAACTTTTTATAATAGAATAGAATCTCGTAAAAAAAACAACACACCAATTGAAAAGTTTCCCTTTCAAACCTGACGGTCTATGGGGCAAGTGAAGTAGATTTCACATGTTTCTGTGACCTAGGCATATGAAGAGATAGTGTGGTCAGCACTATGCCCAGCCGCCTTTACTTCCCCTAACAGGAGTTAGGTAGGCCTACCCATCAGTATACTGACTTGAACTCGGATTCGAACTCGAGACTAACGGGTTAGCAGTCCAGCTCTCTACCGCTAGATCACTCCGTCCCACACAAAGTGAACGCCTAATAAAATGTGTATAAAAGTGCGGGATATTATTAGTACTTTATAAATTTACATGCATTTTTTGAGAAATCGGAAATAGCGTAAATTAGTACTTCCGGTCAACGGAAATTACTCAAAATTTAACAGAAGGTAGAGAATTAGATCTTTTACTTACGTGTGAAATTTCATGCTTCTATCTAAAATAGTACGCAACTTACAGGCTTTTGAAAAATTCAAAGTAGAAAAAGTACCACTTCCGGTTGTCAGAAATCGCTCAAAAGTTGATCAGGATCTACGATTTTGATAAAATACTTATATATAAAATTTCATCAACCTAGCTGTAACGGTACTCAAGTTATCGTGTTTACACACGGACAGACAGACAGACAGACAGACACACAGACATACGGACAAGATTGCAAAATTATGTTTTTCCGTATCAGTGAGGTGTAAAACGTCGAGATTTGTAAAAATCTCGATTTTTTTTTTGCACGATTACAAGACTTTCTCTATACTTCGTATATACGAGAAAGTAAAAATGAAGTTGAAAATATGTAAAGTATGGTTGCTAAGTTAGCTATGTAGTCCTTTTGTTTTTCTAAACGTGGTACGGAATTGAATCTGCCCTTCATCATCCACAAATAAAGTCCCTCTTTTTTACACTCATTCCCTTCCCCCATCCACAGCTTATCCTCATTGTTGCCAGACGTTTTTCCAGACCCCGTATCCCCAAGATTTGTTAAATGTTATCACAACTGGACAGTGTGGTCTAGTATGTAGTACGCCCGCTAACTAAACTCATAGATCGGTACACGGTCTGGTACTGGAGAAAACATCAAAAGCAGCTCAAGTTAATGAAGGTGACAACAAGTCAGCAGCCACCACCCCGTTTTAGCGCTTGTAAAAGCTCGTTAACATAAAGGGGTTTAGACATGTTTTTCCCCTTACTATTTAGTCTTAGATACAGGACTAACTAAAGCACCGTTATACAAGTAATGTAATAAGTAACACGAGCCGACCCGCGGCGTATCATATGCCGCTATTTAGTTGTTTTATTTTCTACCTTTTAGTAATTTATAATTTGTGAATTCGACACTACCGTTCCTTCACCCCTTCACGCCCCCGTGAAAGCAGCAGATAATTTAGTTTGAAACTATTTTAAACTAAGAGGAGGTAACTAAGAGGAGGCTGCTTTCACGGGGGGTGGGGGAGGGGGTGGCGTTGGTGTTTTAAAGCAAATATTTTCAGTGGCATCATTGGTACTGTCGAATTCACAAATTATGAATTACTGAAAAGTAGAAAAAACAACAACTAAATAGCGATACACCGCGGGTCTGCTCGTTTTATATATATATATATATATATATAGATAGATGATCCGAAGGTTGATTATAGACCACACCCTGAAGGGCAACAACTCTGACCCGCGAGAAAGATTAAAGAAATGTACACTGGATGTCTGGACAGAAGAAATGTACACTGGATGTCTGGACAGAAGAAATGTACACTGGATGTCTGGACAGAAGAAATGTACACTGGATGTCTGGACAGAAGAAATGTACACTGGATGTCTGGACAGAAGAAATGTACACTGGATGTCTGGACAGAAGAAATGTACACTGGATGTCTGGACAGAAGAAATGTACACTGGATGTCTGGACAGAAGAAATGTACACTGGATGTCTGGACAGAAGAAATGTACACTGGATGTCTGGACAGAAGAAATGTACACTGGATGTCTGGACAGAAGAAATGTACACTGGATGTCTGGACAGAAGAAATGTACACTGGATGTCTGGACAGAAGAAATGTACACTGGATGTCTGGACAGAAGAAATGGACACTGGATGTCTGGACAGAAGAAATGTACACTGGATGTCTGGACAGAAGAAATGTACACTGGATGTCTGGACAGAAGAAATGTACACTGGATGTCTGGACAGAAGAAATGTACACTGGATGTCTGGACAGAAGAAATGTACACTGGATGTCTGGACAGAAGAAATGTACACTGGATGTCTGGACAGAAGAAATGTACACTGGATGTCTGGACAGAAGAAATGTACACTGGATGTCTGGACAGAAGAAATGTACACTGGATGTCTGGACAGAATAAATGTACACTGGATGTCTGGACAGAAGAAATGGACACTGGATGTCTGGACAGAAGAAATGTACACTGGATGTCTGGACAGAAGAAATGTACACTGGATGTCTGGACAGAAGAAATGTACACTGGATGTCTGGACAGAAGAAATGTACACTGGATGTCTGGACAGAAGAAATGTACACTGGATGTCTGGACAGAAGAAATGCACTTTATGTTTCCTCTTGTGTCACACTGTGTTTATTTCAGACTTTTTCTCCCGGGGTGGGGCGGGTGTAACTGGTAAAACTATACACTTTCTATAAAAAAAATTCTATTTCATTCGCGTTAGGTGAAGGTGGGGGGGGGGGGGTGCGGAGACTAAGAAGAAACTCTGATCCCCACACCTGAATTTATCCCGAACACCTACAAACAACATGCGTCCACTAATCCCACCCACACACAAAATGCGTCCACTAATCCCACCACACAGAACATGCGTCCACTAATCCCACCCACACACACACAAAATGCGTCCACTAATCCCCCTCCCCCCACACAAAACAAACACACACCTACTGATACCTAACGGCCCCACTCAACTAACATACCCACAGTAAACCCCCTCACACCATCAGTAGATATAATTGTAAACAAACCAATGCAAATATTTCCCTTGCCTACACTACAATACAACCATTTTGCCCACACTAAATTTTCCCACACTAAATTCTGCCTAACTGAATTCTCCGACACTAAATTATCTCTCACTAAATTCTTCCACACAAAACTATCCCGCATTAAATTCTCGCACACTAAATTCTCGCACACTGAATGCTCTCACACTAAATTATCTCACACTAAATTCTCCCAAACAAAATTCTCCCACACTAAATTCTCCCACACTCAATTCTACCACACTAAATTCTCTCACACTAAATTCTCCCACACTAATTGCTCTCACACTAAATTGTCCCATACTAAATTCTCCCACAATAAATCCTCCCACACTAAATTCTCCCACACTAAACTCTCCCACACTTAAAATCTCTCTCAAATCTAAACTCGATACAAAAATAGTCTCCACCAAAAACACCCAAACATTCAACTCCACCATACTAGATTCCATCACACTCTTTCCCCCCCCCCTCCACCCCACCTAACATTAAATGATAACCCGACACAGAATATTAGTGTTAGTCCCGAGAATGCACCAAGGTGTAGCACAGTTCACAGCGGTTTGCTGTCGTCTTCTGTTTCTGTCAACATATCTCGCGCGTACTTTTTTGTCAGGGGAAATAACAAACAATAAATCATTTTAAAGGGAGGTAGTTATAAAATTAAAACATAAAAAAGAATAGAAAAAAGTATTAGTATATAATGAAACACAAACAAGTAAACAAATGTTAAAATTATTTAGAAAAAAATAAATTTGAAAAAAAAAAAAAACTAAAAAATTTGGTGATTAATAACAAAATGTTAATTACAACTCCTAGTAATTGTTATATATTAATTCTATAATTAGTAAACACTAGTATCAATTAGCTATAATATTTATACCAAGAAGATTTATAACGCAATATTACAAATTGATGTGGCTACTACGTGTTCTTTTAATTATATCTGCAATTCTTACGATGATCCTAATTGCAACTGTTGCTTATAATTACTCATAAACCTTTGCGCAGTGGCGGTACCATAGCCAATGAGGTTTTACCGATCATACTTTTAGGGATCATTTCTAAAGTTGGTCTTGCCGGGACGTTGAGCAAATGCACTGAGTCCTCATCTCCATGCACTAGAAATGGACTATGCAACTATCACGAAAGTCAACAATGGGGTTGCGCCCATTTTTGTTCCCTCTAGGTCGAGAGATCCGGAGAGGAGCCACCCGGACTACGGTTCGGGTGGCTTAATGAAAACTTGGGCCCAAACTCTTTCAGTTTCAGATATCAAGACAACAATCACAATCGACAAGTCTGATGAAATAGCTCCTGAGCTCTTCGACTCGCCTACAGTAATTCAAGTCACCATCCAATCAACCAACCACCAGAACATCCCTGGTCACCTCTTGCGCAATATCATTAGCCCACACCAGATCCTGCTGCTCAACTATGGACGAGGGGATACCTGGTACTTCTCGTCCAACGAGTTTGATGTAGCGGATCTGGACGGCACCACAAAAACACACGGCCCATACACTTTGAAATTCGACAGATACCACAAGGACAAAATCATCGGAACCCTTAGATGGGTCCCGCCAGCCCTGAGCAACGAAACACTGATTAAGGCACTGCAAACAGTCAGCAAATCTACACCTACAATAACCACAATCCCGCACACAAACACATCCCACACTACATCCAAATTACATACAAAGACACAACACGAAATATCCTCATCGCACTGCCAGGAAGACGCCAAGCCTGTCAGGTGTGCGGCTCGGACAGACACTGGACCAACCACTGCCAATCATCAACACCAGAGTCAACACCCAATGTTCACCTGTCAACAATACAGGAACCAACTCAACAACCATCCTCACAGACAATTTTAACAGATTTTAACTACTGTATGGTCGCTAAACTGTAGTGTTGAGAATAGGTGTTCTACTTTGTTGATTTTCATGCTCAGTGTGGCGTAAATTCTGTCTTATCGGAATCTATTCCCAAATGTTTTACATCAGTGAGTGGTTTGTAAAGTGTGTGGATATCGTGCTATGCATGTGTAGACTAGTTTGAAGGATGTTTTAATGTTGTTGATTTAGTCGGCGTGTGGTTTGTCTGCGGTTAAGAGGTTTCGAATAATGTCTTTTGGTTCTACAATGTCTAGTTTGTCTGCCACGAAATTAAAGTCCGATACAGACGAGTTTCGATAAAGTACGATAAAGCGATTTCTTTCATTCTGAACACCCTTGTATCAAAATCAATTTATTACATTCACTCTTCTTTGTTCGGTGTTTGTTTTGTAGTGGATCTTAGAGTTAAAAATAGGCTAAATATTATTTAGCAGCACATCTGAAACACGTGTAGCATTTGAAAAAAAAAGATATGTATATAAAAAACTCTACTAACTAAACGGTAAGATTAATAAATTTATTTCAAGAAGATGTAAGAGATAAAATATATAAAAATGTCCCACATTTGTCCCACTCGGCATTTGTCCCACTCGGCATTTGTCCCATCCGGTCATTTGTCCCATCCGGTCATTTGTCCCATGCGGTCATTTGTCACATCCGTTCATTTGTCCCATCCGGTCATTTGTCTCATCCGGTCATTTGTCCCATCCGGTCATTTGTCCCATGCGGTCATTTGTCCCATACGGTCACATGTCCCATCCGGTCATTTGTCCAATCCGGTCATTTATCCCATCCGTTCATGTGTCCCACTCGGCATTTGTCCCATCCGGTCATTTGTCTCATCCGGTCATTTGTCCCATCCGGTCATTTGTCCCATACGGTCATTTGTCCCATCCGGTCATTTGTCCAATCCGGTCATTTATCCCATCCGTTCATTTGTCCCACTCAGCATTTGTCCCATCCGGTCATTTGTCCCATCCGGTCATTTGTCCCATCCGGTCATTTGTCCCATGCGGTCATTTGTCACATCCGTTCATTTGTCCCATCCGGTCATTTGTCACATCCGTTCATTTGTCCCATCCGGTCATTTGTCTCATCCGGTCATTTGTCCTATCCGGTCATTTGTCCCATCCGTTCATTTGTCACATCCGGTCATTTGTCCCACTCGGTCATTTGTCCCACTCGGTCCAGCGAAGAAACGCTCATTTGTGAAAACTACCTGCGGACAAACAAACAACGGATAAACGGCCTATAAAGAAACTGACAAAACTCTTACGGACAAAAGACCTACAGACAAATGACCGAAAGACGAAAGACCTACAGACGTGCAGGTGTCTCACTTGCGAATGTAGTAGATCCCACGAATAAACCAACAAATGAAAACCTCAACGAATTTACAAAATATAATTTTGAAAAAAAAAGACTAAAAAGACGAGACAAAATAAATGTGATCATTGTTAGCCCCAATAGTAGACATATAACAGGAAATTTTAATGAAAACTTATACAAATTTAACAGTTAAACCTTTGTTAGAATATAAAATAATCGAAGATAAATAACAAGACTATTATCATTTTATAACATACATCTACGTGGAATGGCGTGGTCTAGCGATAGGACGCACGCTTGACTCGCTGGAAGGCCCGCTATCAAAACTCGGGCTTTACAGCGAAATATTCGTCATGTCAATTCAGCTCTATAAATAGCTATGTCTATTGATCGAAAGTTTTCACCGATGGTAACCATTGACAAAAAAAAAAAAACACACACGGTATTTTGTCGAGAACTCCATTCACATTTTTTCGCTAGGGTCTATTTCACATAGATATATTTCCTACTAAAACCAGAATAACGTTTTTTCTTGAAATTTTTTTCTTTCATTTTTTTTGTTTTGTTTTTGAGAATTTAAAGTTAAAAGGTTTCAGGGAATTCCCAATTTTATCATGAATTAAAATAGAAAAAACAAACTTTTCTTGATAAACGAAATAGATAGATACAAAAATAGATTGGAGTGTAAATAAGATCACATAACATTAAATCTGGGCTCAAAATGTAACGTGGAAATGGGCACTCAGACACTACATTCTCTCCCTAAGTTTATGTCATACGTTTCTAGAATTTATTACACGTCTAAATGCCTGTCTTTAAATATAATAAACACTAGCAATTAAGAACACGGTGGGGCGAGTCTTTGATCTCAGACTGGTTTCTAGAGTATTACATTTCCGGTTACTGGTACTTCACAGGTTTGTCGGTATGCAGGTTACAGCATGGAGTCTAGGAGTTGTCGTTTTACTATGTCTGATTCTGGGTTAGTGAAGCTGCTATTTGTCCATTTCTGGGCAAGTGATAATTTAATTTGTCCTTTTATTAGCCGGCGATATTTATATTTGTCCTTTTCTAAGCCGGCGATATTTATATTTGTCTTTTTCTAAGCCAGCGATATTTATATTTGTCTTTTTCTAAGCCGGCGATATTTATATTTGCCCTTTTCTAAGCCGGCGATACTTATATTTGTCTTTTTCTCAGCCGGCGATATTTATCCATTCCTCAGTTGATGATATTTTTTAGTATACTTCTCAGCTAGTGATATTTATTTTGTCCAATTCTCAGCAGGTGATTTTTTACTTGTCAACTTTTTAGCAGGCGAAACTTCAAATTGTCCATTTCTCGGGCAGTCTAGATTTTGTCCATTCTTCGACCTCTTGAGCATCCATTCACGAAATGATATAATCAAACGACTTGTCTAAAAATACCAACCAATCAGCAACAATTCCAGACACTAATGACACTTACATTCTGTTGTTAGCTCAGGAACTGGTCATTAGCTCAGGGTAGACACAAGTCGTGAGAGGAGGGGGTGGGGTGGGGGGGGGGAGCTGCTACCTACCGTTATACCAAATATTTTAAGGTCAGCCGAACCTAGTTTGTTGTGAACGGATATCGATTTATCGATCTATACACAATGCAGATCAGTTGTGATTGTATACACTTTCATGGGTAAACAATATCAGTAAGAATATATTTTCCTGATATGATACACTCACGCACACATTTTTTCAATGTGTAGGGTTGGGGTGGACTGGCCTCCTTAGCACGTAAACCTCCCCCCCCCCCCACCACCCCCACCCACTCACCCCTGATAAAACAGATAACACAATTTATACAGAAAATTAATACTGTAAAAATTGTACAGAAAAGGAAACTTTAAGTGTACACTTCCTTGAGACAATTTTTTTTTAAAGAAACCCTCCATGCTCTCAATCGGGACTAATTTTACCATATTTGTTTTTTGTAAGCAGGCAAAATTTTAAAATTGTCAAAGTTTAAAAATAAAACCTAATCAAGTTTCTTTTCTAAAAAATCTCTGTATAACTCTGATTGTCCTGCTTAAATAAAACAAACCAATTTATCTTTTTAAAAACGTACATGCCACCAATACGATATAAAACAATGATTTGAGATTTGAACCAGCAAGGCATAAAAAGAAATGCTATGACATGCAGGTATATTGATTTGGTGTTGCCGAAAACACACTCGCCGGTCATGAAGATTAAATATTAGTGAACATTGATTGGCCGCAGGAAATATTATAAGTACCTTATAAGTTCCGTTACGTGACGTCAGACAAATCAACCGCGAGGTTATCACGTGATTCCGTGCAAGCGAGACTCGTGTGAGAAACGTCATCATATTGTGTGACACGTCATCATATTGTGTGACACGTTATCACTCAGGTGACCTAGGACACCACGCGACGAAAATCTGGTCAAAAACTTGTTGACTTTAGATGAAGAGCTCTACTAACGACTGACGGCCATCTTGACGCATGCGCGAACGGGAGTGAAGTGTGATGGTTCGCGACGAGAATTGTCTAATGTTGAGTAACTAGTCAATTAGACGCGACAGACATCTCGACTTAATTAGCAAAAAAAAAAAAAAAAAATAAGGATGGCCGTTAGTTCGGCAGTGAAAATGGAGGCGCCGTCTGTCAACCTAAAGCTTTTGGAGTGGTTGAGGTGGGGGATGTGGAACCCTGCTCCCACTTTCTCGTTTATTTTTTAGCCGTCCGTGTAGATGGTTAGGCTATTGGCTGTTATCCTTTCTATTTCATTTGAAGCCTCAATACGGGCCATTACTGGGTCCTCTTTTTTATTTATCTGATTGTGCAGGTCTGTGTGTAATGATGGGGATGTCAGTTCCCACGGGGGGACTATAGGTTTGTGGATGACTAAGTTTTGATCCGCGATTGAGGTTTGGTTGCAGGATTCCAGTTCCCCCGGTGTTTTCCAGCTGGCGGGGGGGCTGAATTTCCCAATGGGGATTCCCCATGCCCTGGGTAGCACTGGTAGGAAGGCCGCTGAGGTTGGGTGGTTTTGATGTTTTACTTTGGCCCAGTAATTTAGCCTGAGTTCCTTCCTGCGGAGTGAGAGGGGGATTACTCCCAGGAGGACCTCTAGAGCTTCTTTGGAAGTACTACTATTGCAACCGGCAATTATGTTAAGGGCCTGGTTCTGTATTTTGTCGAGGGTTTTTTTTGTGTAGTTTGAGGCCGAATCATAGACTATGCTGGCATAGTCTATTTTGCCCCTTACAAAAGATTTGTAAAAAGTTAACAGGCACACAGTCCTGGCACCCCAGCTGTGACCTTTTAGGTATCTCATCATATTGAGCATACCCTTGCAGCTTTGTGCTAGGCCTTCTATATGTGTGTTCCAGGTCAGCATGGGGTCAAGAGTGACTCCTAGGAACCTTGTGGCCTGGGCTATTTTTATGACTGTATTGTTAATTTTTAGTGAGACCTGTTTGGTGATGGTGCGTGATTTTTTGTGAGTGAAGACCATTCCCACTGTTTTGGCTGCGTTTATCTTGAAACCCCATTGGTTCATCCACTCCATCATTTTATCCAACTGAACCTGTAACTCCCTGTTAATTTTAGTAATGGACTTGCCTGACCGCCATGTGGAGGAGTCGTCAGCATATTGGGACAGGGAGTTCTTTACGTCCTTGAATTCCCTATCTAGGTCGTTCACCATGATGGAGAATAGTGTGGGGGCAATGACCGATCCCTGGGGTATTCCATTTTCTAGCTTGTATGTGTTGGAATATTGGTCGTATACCCTGACCTGCATCATTCTGTCTGATAGAAAGTCTGTTATATAACTAAGTAGGGGGCCTCCTATTCCTAATTTTTTAATTTTGTGGGTTATCGCCCATGTCCAGCAGGTGTCGTAGGCTTTGGCCACGTCTAGGAAGATGGCAACTGTGTGTTCCCTTTTTTTGGTGGCAGCCTTGACGTCGCTTTCCAGTCGAAGTATCTGGTCCACTGTACTTCGATTTTTTCTGAAGCCTGACTGGTTAAGACTCAGTAAATTATTTTTTTCTAGGAAGAAGTTTAGTCTTGTGTTGACAACTGTTTCCAGAACTTTTCCTAGATGAGACGTCAGGGATATGGGCCGATACGACTCTGCTTCGTGTGGGGATTTATCTGGTTTAAGGATGGGAATTATTGTGGCTAGTTTCCATTTTACTGGGATTTTTCCTGAGCTCCAGATAAGGTTAAAAAGGTCGGCTATGATAAGAATTGTTTCTAATGGCAGCTTTTTAATTAATTCATAGCTAAGTATGTCTGTGCCTGAAGCAGTGTTCTTTTTTTTGTTTATAGCGTTTTTAATTTCTTGTACTGTAATTGGGGCGTTGAGGTAATCGGCGTGGCCCGTGTGAGCGTTCCGGTCCTCCAGGTTATTTTTCATTCTTTCTCTTCTGTCTGTCTCGGCTTTACCGAGGCTTTCGTCTGAGCTAACCTGGTGGAAGTGTTTGGCTAGAACTTCGGCCTTCTCTTTATCTGTTGTAGCAAGCTCGGGCCGCTTTATGGCTGGCATTATTTTTTTTGTTGAGGACCCTTGTATAGCCTTCATCTTCCTCCAGATGTCTGTGATGTGGCTGGATGGGCCTATAGATTGGCAAAATTTTCTCCAATGGGTTTCTTTTTCCGCCCTGATGGTAGCATTGGCTGCGTTTCTACAGGCTCTGTACGTTTCCTTATTTTCCCTAGTCTTTTTTCTCCTGAACTTTCTAAGGGACTTTTTGGTTGCATTCACCGCCTGCTGGCACTTTTCGTTCCACCAGGGGACTGGGTTTCTATTTTTGGGTGTGCTGCTGTGGCGGCTCAGTGACCCGGTTAGGTATTCCGGCATATTTATGTTTGGGATGTGTTTTATGGCTATGTTGAGAATGTTGTGGGTTAGGGATTCGGCATACTTCTCGACGTCATTGTCCTTGATACTGTCTAGGCGGAGATGTTTGATCTCTGAGATGAAAGCCGGCCAGTTTGCTTTTTTATAAGAGAAGGATGGTTTGGAGCAGGTTGAGCTTCTGACGGGCCTGGCTTCGATGGTAATTATAATGGGTAGGTGGTCTGTCGGGCTTGACTCTTCTACGCTCCACTGTGCGTTAGGGCAATTCTCTGTCGTGAAACAGAGGTCTATGGCGGAGTCTTCCTGGCCGATTTTTGGACTGACCCAGGTTAATGTACCATCGTTTAGTATTGCGAGGCTATTTTTGTCGGCGAATTCCACCAGTTTTTTCCCAGCTAAAGTATTTTTCCTGCTCCCCCACATATTGTGGTGTGCATTGAAGTCGCCGACAATTATTGTTTGATCGATCAACCTTTTTTCTATTTGTGTGAGGTCTGTGTCGTTTAATTTCCCTTTTGGACAGTATAGGTTGATTAGTTTGAGATGTCCTTCTTTGTACTTTATGGTTACCTCTAAACAGTGTAACACTTATCTTCTTGGTATTAATATTACATCTGGTTGATACTAGTTACATTTTATTATTAGAATAACATTAACAATTACTGGGGGTTGTAATTAACATTTTGTAATAAATCACCAAATGTTTTAAATGAGTTTTTGAAATTTATTTTTCTATAATTAATACTAATGTCTGTTTACTTGATTTTGTTTAAAAAAGTATTATTACTTTTTTCTCTTCTTTTGTATCGTTTAATTTTATAATTACCTCCCTTGAAAAAAAAACATTGTTACTTTCTTCCCCTGAGAAAAAAAAACTCCACGTGCGAGATACTTCCAAGCAAACAAAAGACGACAGCAAACCGCTGTGAACTGTTTTACACCTTGGCGCACTCTCGGGACTAACACTAATATTCTGTGTCAATGTTTAGTTTCACGTGGGGTGGGGGTGGAGGTGTGTGATGGAATCTAATATGGGGAAGTTGAATGTTTGGGTGATTTTGGTGGAGACTATTTTTGTATCGAGTTTAGATTTGGGATATTTTAAGTGTGGGAGAGTTTAGTGTGGGAGAATTTAGTGTGGGAGAATATAGTGTGGGAGAATTTAGAGTGTAGGAATATCGTGTGAGAGAATCCAGTGTGGGAGAATTTAGTGTGAGAAATTTAGTATGCGAGAATTTAGTGTGTGAGAAATTAGTGTCCGAGAATTTATTGTGGGAGAATTTTGCGATTATTAGTGTGGGGGATTGTGTTTTTTATGGATGGTTCTTTGTTACTATATGGGCGTAGTGCTTGTATGAGTGTAGTGTGGTTGAGTGAAGGGAGTGCCCATCTAATGGTCCCGTTAATTTTGTCGTTTTCATGAAGTGAGAAATGAAATGTATTTGGACCGTGTGTTCTGCATGTGTTGTGCATTGTGGTGACGTCAGGGGCTTTTGAGGAGAAGTACCAGGTGTCAGCTCCGCCATAATTGTGTAGAAGAATTTGATGATTGCTAATGAGATGTCTTATTATATGACCTCGTAAGCTTGGTTGAGCTCTTGAAGTAATATGTACTTTTATTGTAGGTGAGTCAGTTGCAGTTGAATAAGGGTCTGGACATTCCTCTTCGGGTAGATTAAGAGTTATTGTTGTTGACTTGGCTGCAAAGGATGGGGCCAATGATTTCATTAAGCAACCTGAACGGTAGTCCGGGTGGCTCCTCTCCAAGTCTCTCGACTTAGAGGGAACAGGAATGGACGCAACCCAATTGTAGAGTTTGGTAATAGTTGCATAGTTCATTTCTAGTATAGAGATGAGGACTCGGTGCATTTAGATTTTGCTCAACGTTGGGAATAGTTTTTAACTAGCAATAACCAATAATAATCCATTACATTTATTCGCTAACATTAGCTAGATGCACACACTTTTTTAAATAATTAAAATGACAAAATAACGAATGGGTTGTATTAAGGGGACTAAATGTTGCAACATGATACCAAATTTACGTTTATAGGATAAACGGTGTAAAAATTGCGGGGACAACTAAGCCTATGGAAAATGAAAACAAAAATTGGTCACGTCGAGATTAGAGAAAAAAGGCGAATGGGAAATAACTCTGCACATGCGCACAATTATAAAATTTTCAAATTTTTTCAGTATTTTTTACGCATTTACAACCGCATAGAGTATCTCTAGCAAGATAGTAATAAATTATTTAATTTAAAAGTGGTCTATTAAGAATTATTTACCACTGGATAGATTCAATCATTTAACTCAAATGTCACAGTAACAGTAAAAATAATAGAAACTGGCTGAGTAGAAAAAAAAATAAACATCCTTAATTCCTTTGTAGACGGTATCATAGAGACAGCTCAGTACAGTGCAACATATATGAGTGTTTTTGACTTATTGGTAGCATGTCAGTTAAGAGGTAATCTTTGGGTGTCGTTAGATAACTGAACATAGCTGGCGCGAAATAAACAGCAACGTTATCAAGAATCGAGCAAGAATGACGCTAGACACGAGGGTTTCTGTCCGACTTTTGCCTCTAGTTTTAATTACATCTTGCCACCTGGTTTTGAACGTGAGGGACAGTTTGATCGTGGGATGACCTACGATCACCAGAACGGGTAGGGTACGGATCCATCAGTTTATTTAGCGGGCGTACTACATACTAGACCACACTGTCCAGTTGTGATAACATTTAACAAATCTTAGTGATAGCAACAATGAGGATAAGCTATGGATGGGGGAGGAGAATGTGTGTCAAAAAGAGTGACTTTATTTGTGGACGATAAAGGGCAGCTTCAATTCCATACTACGTTTAGAAAAGCAACCGGTACCCTACGACTTTATAGCTAAATTATCCACCATACTTTACATACTTTCAACTTCATTTTTAGATGTCGTATTCGAAAAAATCAATCTCACTAACTTAACAAAAGAATCAACTCAATTAGCACCCGACTTAAAGGTCTTTAACTCAGAAAGTCCCCCCCCCCTTATGCAATCGTTATTTGTGTGTGTGGGTATCAAGCAAATAAATATAGGCCTTTGTTTACAAGGGTATGTTTTATTCTTTAGCAAGATGAACTAATGGGATATGAAATAAATGAAGACTATCAGTGTACACATAGCTTGTTACAATAGAATGAACACACTCGTAAAATGTTGTGTTTTAACTAATATTTCTTATATTAATAATATTTTGGATCCCGCACAGTCTACTTGGTAAATTTAATCAACCACTGTTCGATTAATAATATCCACCTTTGACTTATAATGTTTAAACAGCTTAGATATATCTTTATTTATATTTTAAATAGACATAATGGCCTAATAATATAAATAATACAAATATATCGGAATACAAAAGCGGAGAAAGGTAGTATCGATATCGCTAATACTTAGGCCTAGGGTATCTATTTGTTAGTCGGGTTTTACAGCTTGTAAACGTCTGAAGAAGAAAGTAAAAAACATGTGTGAAAATCACATAAAAAATGTACTGACTGACACTAAATTCAAATTAAGTCTGAATGTTTTCTTTTTTTATTGATCTAAATACCAACGGATATAGCGACAAAACATTAGCGATGCCGCTTTTCTCGATTTTTAGATTTAAGTCTCTACTATAATTACGAAAAAGTAGATTTTCGTTTTTAAAAAAATAAACTAAAAATCATACAGTCTTACTAAAATCAACCTTGGTGTCATTATTTTTAGTTGGAAATCATTCTATGTATAACATAATTTTAACTTTGTGTTGAGTATACCTAATTCAATCATTAGTAGCACGTAGTATCGGCCGCAACATATTAGCTCAACTTATACAATTTTTTACTATTTTAAAATGGTTAATTTATTATCTTTGAATCTACTCATTTACTATTTTAATTATTAACATTTTTAAAGAACAAAATGTATAAAAATTGGTGACATAATTCCTATAAAATGAAGGAACATAAAAATTCGGTATTGATACCGCTAATAGGGTACATAGTTTGTGAGACAATTTGCATAGTCTTCTAAACCAGGGGTCGGCAACCTTTTCCGACGGAAGAGCCAAAATATGCAATTAACAAAATTTACCAGTTCTTAAAGAGCCACAAACGTTTTTTTTTCAATATTTTGGATCAGGTGTATATGCATATATATATATATATATATATATATATATATATATATATATATATATATATCAATGGTCTCGGTCGCAAACCGTCTAACTCAAAAAAATTCAATTTTCTTTTTTTTACATAAATCAAAAGCCAATATGATTCCCCATAATGCCTGAAAATATTAGAGAAATCTGTAGGATGATTATTGAGATATAATCATTTGAACAAACCGCCTATTATTTCTAGCGCTAAAACTCTCGGCGCAAAACGAATATCGCTATATTTGTCAGTACACTTTTGATCGGGAACGCAGTCGCACGCCGCAATCACACAATTTTACAGCACAACAGTCACAGTACTTATAGGTAAGGATATTCGATTAATTATGTTCAACTATTCTATTACATTTTATCATTTTAAATAATAATAAACAAATAATATTTGTTTAATATAGCCTATTTACAGATTGTCAATAACCAAACTGATTTGTTTACAATTTTTTAGACTAACACAATGCTTTGAAACTAGATCTTCATTCTAGAATCTAAATATCAATCAAAACATTATAATTCGAATTATATTTCCACAAGAATGTGCAATAAATTTAATAATTGTTAATTCACAACTAGCTTTAGATTAAGGGTTTAGATACGTGTTAAGAAATGTTTATATAGTAGGTTACAAAATGTTTGGCGTACATGTTCAACGACATGGTTAGTTGTCTTTAGTAAATGCTTTTATGATTAATTTTTCAACAGACAAGCCTATCTCAACACACCAGATTCTCTCAACAGACCAGCCTCTCTTAACAGACCAGCCTCACTCGACAGACCAGCCTCTCTCAACAGACCAGCATCTCTTAACAGACCAGCCTCTCCCAACAGACCAGCCTCTCTTAACAGACCAGCCTCTCTCAACACATAAGTCTTACCACATAACAGACCAGCCTCTCTCAACAGACCAGCCTCTCCAAACAGACCAGCCTCTCTTAACAGAATAGCCTCTCTCGACAGACCAGCCTCTCTCAACATATCAGCCTCTCTCGACAGACAAGCCTCTCTCAACATACCAGCCTCTCTCAACAGACCAGCCTCTCTTAACAGATCAGCCTCTCTCGACAGACCAGCCTCTCTCAACATATCAGCCTCACTCAACAGACCAGCCTCTCACAACAGACCAGATTCTCTCAACATACCAGCATCTCTCAACACACCAGTCTTACCATATAACAGACCAGCCTCTCTCAAAAGACCAGCCTCTCAACATATCAGCCTCTCTCAACAGACCAGCCTCTCTCAACATATCAGCCTCTCTCAACAGACCAGCCTCTCTCAACAGACCAGCCTCTCTCAACAGTCCAGCCTCTCAATATATCAGCCTCTCTCGTCAGACCAGATTCTCTCAACAGATCAGCCTCCCTTAACAGACCAGCTTCTCTCAACAGACCAGCCTCTCTCAACAGACCAGCCTCTCTCAACAGACCAGCCTCTCTTAACAGACCAGCCTCTCTCAACAGACCAGCCTCTCTCAACAGACCAGCCTCTCAATATATCAGCCGCTCTCGTCAGACCAGATTCTCTCAACAGACCAGCCTCTCTTAACAGATCAGCCTCTCTTAACAGACCAGCTTCTCTCAACAGACAAGCCTCTCTCAACAGACCAGCCTCTCTCAACAGACCAGCCTCTCTTAACAGATCAGCCTCTCTCAACAGACCAGCCTCTTGACATACCAGCCTCTCTGAACAGAACAGCCTCTCTTAACAGATCAGCCTCTCTCAACAGACCAGCCTCTCGACATACCAGCCTCTCTCAACAGATTAGCCTCTCTCAAAAGTCTAGCCTCTCTCAACAGACCAGCCTCTCTCAACAGACCAGCCTCTCTCAACAGACCAGCCTATTTCAACAGATCAGCCTCTCTCAACAGATCAGCTTCTCTCAACAGACCAGCCTCTCTCAACAGATCAGCCTCTCTCAACAGATCAGCTTCTCTCAACAGACCAGCCTCTCTCAACAGATCAGCTTCTCTCAACAGACCAGCCTCTCTCAACAGACCAGCCTCTCTCAACAGATCAGCCTCTCTCAACAGATCAGCTTCTCTCAACAGACCAGCCTCTCTCAACAGATCAGCCTCTCTCAACAGATCAGCTTCTCTCAACAGACCAGCCTCTCTCAACAGATCAGCTTCTCTCAACAGACCAGCCTCTCTCAACAGACCAGCCTCTCTCAACAGATCAGCCTCTCTCAACAGATCAGCTTCTCTCAACAGATCAGCCTCTCTCAACAGATCAGCTTCTCTCAACAGACCAGCCTCTGTATGTGACGTTTATTCAAAGAATAAATTTTAAAAATAAACACATTTTTATGTGTTAAATTTTTGAAAAATAAGTAAACATTAAGTCATTATTAATGTGATTAATGTGTTATGTCTCACTCATAATATATCTGACAATTAGGTTTCTGTTTTTACTATTATCATTCTATAAACCCAGCACCCACCAGATTTAGTAAAATAAACTGTTAGAATAGAAAGATGTAATAAATAAAGCATAACCTTCAACAGTTAACAAGTCTAGTGCTAAATACAGACATAATGAATACAGTCGAAAGCGATAAAGCCATACTAAAACATCTCTACTAAAAATTAAACTGACCCCATAATGTAGAATAAACTGAAATAATTAAAATATGAGCCCAAAACTATAATCTAAATATTATGAAATGTTAATTATAACTTAAAAACATAAACGTAATTAATTAAATCACGTTCATTGGACAAAACGAACGAACGCGACTGAGACCGAAATTCTCGGCTCAAAACAGCTAAGTCTGCGCGCGCACAGATAGACGTTTTGCACCGAGAATTTTAGACCGAGCAAACCGTCTATCTTTTTAAACCTGCTATAATTTTGTAAATATCAACAAAACCCATTTTAAAACGCTACAGTATAGTCGGTAGAGAGTTTCTTCGGAGATATCTTTAAAAAAAATTAGTATTAGAGCGATCGAGAAGGAAATAATCTGTTTTTTGTCTCTCCTGTAAAATTTACATTTTCGGAGTTAGACGGTTTGCGACCGAGACCATCGATATATATATATATATATATAATTTAAATATATAGCTTTAAATATGAAATAATATTTATTCATATTTTTTTAAGAATATACAATACATATTATAGTACATAAGTGGCTCTGCTAAAAAAATTATAGAATTAGTAATCAAATAATATTTACATTAGTTACATCAATGGGAGCATTGCCATTTCATGCCGTGTGAAAGTTTGTTTAAATCTGGCTCATAACTTCTTGTTTTAAGTTTTAAGCACGTCCTAGATGTTATTAGTTAGTTGCCTTTTTACTTAACTTTTTATAATATTCATGTAAGAGAACTCTTTCTAGCACTCTTTCCATGTGGGGGGGGGGGGGTGCGTGTGTGATGGAATCTAGTGAGGGGGAATTGAATGTTTGGGTGATTTTGGTAGAGACTATTTTTTTATCGAATTTAGCTTTGGGAGATTTTTAGTGTGGGAGAGTTTAGTGTGGTAAAATTTAGTGTGGGAGAATTTAGTGTGGGAGAATTGAGTGTGGGAGAATTGAGTGTGGGAAATTTTTTTTGTGAGGGAGTTTAGAGTGGGAGAATTTAGTGCGGGACAATTTTGTGTGAGAGAATTAGGTGTGGGAGAAATGAGTATATTGTGTTGTAGTGTAGACAAAGGGAATTATTTTAGTGTTTTTATGTATATAAATAAATCTACGGTGGGTGTTATTGGGTTTACTGTGAATAAGTTGAGTGGGGGTGTTTGGATTAGCGGGGTTGGGTGAGTTGTCCTTCTGGGTGTGGTTTAATCGACCTGCGGATCATGTGACAATGTGACGGATTACGTCATTTGTATAACGTTGCTTTATTTATTTCTTCATCTAAGACAGCCTCACAAATGATATAACAATCCAATTACAAAACAAAGTTTACATTCTTATAATGATGTCTATTGTCAGCTGCTGCTCACAATATAGAGCTTGCCGTGTATGGGAATTTAGATAAATAATGCAATTACAAAATATTCAAATAAAAAATTCCAAACTGCCAAACTGTTCCTAAAAGTTACATGGATAAACAAAATTGAAGGAAAAGAACAGTGGTGGGGCGGGGAGGTGTAGGTGGGGGCTGGCTGGGTGGGCAGGGGGGTGTGGGTAGCGGTTGGTTGGGTGGGCGAGGAGGTGTGAGTTGGGGTTGGTTCGGTAAGGCGGGCTAGGCAGCGAATCGTTGTTGCGTGACATGAAAGCTGAGGGTGTGGGGCGGGTCGCGCTGGTTGACGGGACATAGTGAGAATGAAAGTTTGGGCGGGCCAGGAGTAATAGAAATTTTTTTTTAGATGTAAGAACACGTCCACGTACAAGCAGTGAATCATCGTAGCTTTATCAATTTTCTCGGTATAAATATTAAAGCTGGTTGATATAAGTGACTTCTAATTATTCGATTAACAAGTAACAATTACTAGAAGTTGTAATTAACACTTTGTTATTAATCACCAAAAGTATTAAATACTTTTTTGTAATTTAATTTTCTATAATTTATACAAACGTTTTTTTAATTGTTTTTGCATTAAAATGTATTATTATTTTTTTCCATTTCCGTTTATAGTTTAATTTCATAATTACCTCCCTCTAGAAAAAGACAATGTTTGTTCTTTCCCCTAACAAAATAGTTCCACGCGCGAGATATTTTGACTCAAACCGCTGTGAACTGTGTTACACCTTGGTTTCACTCTCGTGACTAACACTAATATTCTGGGGGGGGGGGGGGGGGTGGGGGGAGGAGTGTGTGATGGAATCTAGTAAGGGGGAATTGAACGTTGGGGTGATTTTGGTAGAGACTATTTTTGTATGGAGATTTTTAGTGTGGGAATGTTTAGTGTGGTAAAATTTATTGTGGGAGAATTTAGTGTGCGAGAATTTTGTGTGTGGGTATTTAGCGTGGGGGAATTTAGTGTGGGAGAATTTAGTGTGGGAAATTTTTTGTGGGTGAGTTTAATGAAGCCCTAATGAAAGGCTACAGTTTTATTTTTCTTCTTGGCTAGTTTGTTTTGCACTACTGTGTTGCATCGCCGTCACGGCTCGATGCTATAAATAAAGCGAGTACTTGACAACAACTGTCGGTGTCGTTGTGTTCTTAATCTCAGGGTCAGCCCGTCTTAACCACAACACCTCAGTGGGTAAAAGCATCCCCACTGAGTGAGGGTTACATTTGGAGCCCAACCTGGGGCTTGACCTTGGGAGGTAGGATGGCAAGCACCAAGCCGACGTTCGAGAGGTTGTCGCAGGAGTTGGCCGAATTGACGGCTAAGATGGCGGCGATACAGGCAAGTGTGCAGCGGCCCGTGACGGTGAAGGTGTGTGCTCCGGTACACAGCGATGAAGACGAGTTCACCGACTTTCTACCCACGGGCGGGGTTGCAGGGGAAGCTAGCCCGAAGATGGAGTCCGTCCTGAAAGCTGTTAAAAGGCTGGACGGGACAACTGTCGTAGCCACGGCAGCAGCTAACATGACTGTCCAGGTCGACGCAGTAACGGCAGCTGTTCGCCAAGAGACGACGCCGCTGATACTCATGGAGGAACAACTTGACCGTCTGGCGGAGAAGGTGGCAGCAGCTATCCTAGCCCGGAAACAACGGCCTTCCAGAGGAGCTTGTTACGGGTGCTGGTCCAGGAAGCACTTCGTCCGCGACTGTCCGATGAAAGCAGCTAGGCAACGGAGTCAGCAGCGTCGGGGAGCGGATGCTGATGCGTGTTCTGCCAAGCTCCCAGTCCAAGTTTACGCCACCGAGATCATCACAGTGTCGAGCAACCACAGCTCAGGTTACCTCGCCTAGCGGCAGGAGGTACGGCTGTCGGGTGTTCCGCCGTGGAGGAGGGTTGCAGCCGGAGGGTGCGCGTGATGAGGGTAGACAGCCACACCATGAATGTCAGTCTCAGCGCGAGCAAGATCGTCGCTTGGGAGACAGACATGACACAAGCAGAGGTCGGAGACGCCGCCGGAGGAGAGGCCGACGACGTGGTGGACGCCGCCGTGGTTGGCAGCGACCCGACTATACAATGTCCAGTGAGGCAGATGAAGGTGAGGAACTGACAATCAAGGTAGTGGTCCCGACCAGACTTCGGCCGGAGGCAACGCCTTTTGTGCCAGAGGTGGTCGCCCGGGACGGACAAGACAAGATGATGGTCAGGCCAGCCCCACATCTGGATGAGGTGAATGCGAGGGACGAGGCATCGGACGAGGATGACTCTTGGATCAACCCAGAACCACCAGTGGAGCTGCGGAGGTCAACCCGTCAACGACGACCCGTCGAGCGACTCAACCTGGCGCATCAAGTGGTGACCAGTACCTGCACTGGAGCCTCTACCGGTTTGCCGGGAAGAATGTATTTCAGTTGAAAGGACTTAATGTCTGTGTACTAGTGTACTGAACTTTTTTTAAGTACTATTATGTATGAGTTGTAAATGTAAATGTAAATGTGAATTCCATTGTACATTTATTTTTGAGGGGGGCTGTGTAACACATATGGTTACCAGCCAAGGGGGATAAAAATATGAAGTTTTAATTCATTGAGTTGCGGCCCCTGTGGGGCTGTGGCCCTGTGGACGTAGTTGTTTTTTCCGTGCTTTTGTGAGCGATGTTACATGTGTCCCATGTCATGTGACATGGGACTGTGGGTAGTTTCATGCCTAGCCGTGTCAGTCACACACAAGTCTGCTGTCTGTGGACACGGTGACCAAGTGTAGACCTAATGAAGGTAGTGTAGTTACATAAATTATGTTTGTTAAAATACTTATTTGTGTTTTCCTGCTAGTGTTGCATGTGCACACTAGTTAGGGTGAGTATTAATATAAGTATTTATTTGAAGTACTACTTATTGGTACTTGTTGGCAGTACTGTGTACTGGCCGAAACATATTTTATTGTACCCCTGTATATTGTAGCCTACACGTGGTGTTGTCATGAATGTAACTTTTTATTTAAATTTGTTTTAGGGCTACAGTTTTTTTTCTTCTTGGCTAGTTTGTTTTGTACCACTGTGTTGCATCGCCGTCATAGCTCGATGCTGTAAATAAAGCGAGTACTTGACAACAACTGTTGGTGTTAGTGTGTACTTAATCTCAGGGTCAGCCCGTCTTAACCACAACACCTCAGTGGGTAAAAGCATCCCCACTGAGTGAGGGTTACATGAGCTATGCATCGAAAAGATTTCCCACGTAGGAACCTCTTCCAGGCATCTTTTCGGGGGGGGGGGGGGCTCGGCCCCCCCGAAATTTTTTTACCGCCCCTCCCCCCCGAACGAAATGAAATTTATATAATTTATATAGAAAATATATACTTTTAACGGTCTCCGCCCCCCCGAAAAAAGTCTACCGCCCCCCGGAAAATTTCAACCGCTTCCCCGGAGAAAAAAGTCTCGAAGAAACATTGTAGAAAACTCCGGAAGACCTTTAGAACAGACCGGTCCGAATTTTCCCTACATCACATCAATCTCTCTGTAAACGGGCTATAAACAACAAACAACAACAACTTCTTTTCTTCTTCTGTAAAGAGAACAGACACCCCGAAAAATAATGTGTTTTTTCTTCTCTTCTACTTCTTCTTCGTTCTTAATTATTAGTGTTGAAGGGGATCGAGATTTATCTGCCAGTGGGTTTGAACTCGAGACTTTGTTCGAATTTATCTACCATGAGCTTTTTGCCGACTCGACCACGCCTCCAACACAATTAAGCGTTACGTGTCAACTGGTTATGCACCATTGAGGCCATTGACTCCGATTTCAGCCTGCTTTTCTTTTTGGATTTGCTTCCATAGCCTTTGTCCAACCAAGAACAAACTACAAGGCAGCAGTTGTTTAATTTTGGAGTTGTCTCTCCTAGAAGAGTGGCTGTCCCCAGCTAACGAGCCTCATCTGCCCGAGAATAACAACAAATTCTCTAAAATTAGCGTTACTATTTAAGCGTAAGCACTACACATATCAGCCAATCACTAATTAATTAAGCATTAAAATTCTCAATGTTTTTGAGAACCGAAGCGAAGCTAGGCAGCATGCCTAGTTCTAATAGAAAAGCGAGTGTTTATTGTTTATATTTATTATCATATAGTTCATTACCAAGTATTCTGAAAACAAGATAATTTATGGTATGTGTGCATAGATAGAGCCATTGGTTGTCGACCCAGATCCAGTACATTTTGCTAACAAAATAAAACAAATACGCCGAAATGAGATCACTAGCACAAGTCAAAACCTGCAAACAATGTTATATTAAACTTCTTGGTATTAATATTACAGCTGGTTGAAACTAGTTACATTTGATTATTGGATTAACATTAAAAATTACTGGTAGTTGTAATTAACATTGTGTGATAAATTACCAAATGTTTTAAAAAATTTTTTGAATTTAGTTTTTTTATAATTAATACTAAAGTCAATTTACTTGTTTTTGTTTAAAAGTGTATTACTACTTTTTTCACTTCTTTTTATATTTTAATTTTATAATTACATCCCTTGAAAAAAAAACATTGTTTGTTTTCTCCCCTGACACGCGAGATACTTTCCAACAAACAAAAGACGACAGCAAACCGCTGTGAACTGTGTTACACATTGGTGCACTCTCGGGACTAATACTAATATTATGTGGGGGGGGGAGGGATTGTGTGATGGAATCTAGTATGGGGGAGTTGAATGTTCGGGTGATTTTGGTGAAGACAATTTTTGTATCGAGTTTAGATTTGGGAGATTGTTGGTGTGGGAGAGTTTAGTTTGCGAGAACATAGTGTGGGAGGATTTAGTGTGGGAGAATATAGTGTGGGAGAATATAGTGTGGGAGAATTTAGTGTGGGAGAATATAGTGTGGGAGAATGTAGTGTAGGAGAATATAGTGTGGGGTAATATAGTGTAGGAGAATTTAGTTTGGGAGAATTTAGTGTGGGAGAATTTAGTGTGGTGGGATTAGTGGACGCATTTTGTGTGTGGTGTGATTGGTGGGATTAGTGGAAGAAGGAGGGTAGTCCTACAGAAGAAAAGAAAATAATAAGAAGTAAAAAATTAACTCATGACAACAAACTCTGTAGGTTCTGCTTAGAACACTATAGAACAGCCAGGGAAAGGGAAACACACGAACGAAATATGCACTACAGATTCTTACATTGTGATATGTGCGAAGACTATGGGTACCACACAGACATATACACGCACTATGCAGAAAATCATCAAGAAATAACGTTGTATGACTGTCGAGATTGCACCGTATCCCTCCCAATAACGGGCATGAGCAGTAGCGTAGCGAGGGGGGGGGGGCGGGGGGGACATATGTCCCCGGGCGCCGACCTTAGGGGGGGCGCCAAATTGAAAGTTTGAGGGGGGTGCAAATGAAAAGTTCGAGGTGGGGGTGCAAATCGAAAGTTTGAGGGGGGGGGGGGGGTGCAAATGAAAAGTTCGAGGGGGGGGGGGGTGCAAATCGAAAATTTGCTCTCGATGGGGCGCCAAATTGGAAGTATGTCCCCGGGCGCCGGGAAGGGTCGCTACGCCTCTGGGCATGAGGGAACATACAAGATTACACCATGTGAGTGCTCATTCCAAGTACCTGTCACCGATTAGAAAGAAACAATGAAAATAGATATCTTAGACGTTTTGTAATGCTAACGTATAATTGAATGCAATGCTAGGTATTGAACTATTTTAATATTTCATGCATGTACATAACCATGTAACCTACTCTTGCTGCCTCCCTGTGCGAGCAGGGTAGACAGTAAGTAAGGAATTTTATTAAACCTAAAAAAAAAAAAAAAAAAAAAAAATCGCTGTTTCAGTCGCTATTCATAAAGCATTAATAAGAGTTCGTTTCCCAAAAATGTATACAAGATTTCTTGGCATGCCGAGTCGAGTATTTATATTTGTTAATATCGAGTAAATCCTTAACCTTTTACTAAAAATTGAAGCGATACCCTATACACAACATCCTACAAATGTCATCTCCTCGCATGATGTCATACGCAGATATTGTCAGCATCAACAAAGGGGTTGTGCCCTTGGATGTTCCCCCTGGGTCGAGAGACTTTGGGAGGAGCCACCCGGACTACGGCTTCGGGTGGCTTAATGAAATCCAAGGTCCAACCCCTTTCAGCCACAACTGCCACTTTGGATCTACCAGATGAAGATTGCCCAGAGCTATACCCAGTCGACACACCTACCATCCAAGTACGAATCTCCTCAAGAAGCCATCCCAACATACGGGGTCACATCCTAAGGCAAATCATAAGCAACGAACAAATCTTGCTTCTAATCTACGGCAGAGCAGACACTTGGTTTTTTTCATCAACAGCATTCAATGTTACCACGTTTCATAATACACACAAAATACACGGCCCATACACACATCCCTTCATCAACGGAACATCCCTCATTGATACTCTCGAACTACATCTACCAACCAAGATTCAACCACAACCTAATCAAGATAGTTATACGCGCAAGAACAACGGCCAAGAACTACGGGAAGCGATCATGTATTGTCCTGTACTTTATGTTTTATCAAAGGAACCAAGAAACCGGAAATGAAAACAAGAAATCAAAAGAAACATGGAAAAATGGAACCAAGAAAATAGAAGGAAAATCAAGAAAATGACATTGTAAAATTTTTTAATGAAATACTATGTATTACATTGTAATTTTTTAACATGCAACCTATCCACCCAGCTAGCTCCTGGCTTGAATGGAGTGAACTGGGTGGAAGGAAATCTATTAAACTTTAAAAAAAAAAATTCATTATGTACATTTGCAAAACCCTTCGTTTTCATTTGGTGTTCGAAATTATGTAAAGAATTTGATGTTAATGTACTTTTTTTTAAATTGCAAATAAAAGTATTTTTTTAAAAAATCATTTAAATCCAGCAGATTGTATGTATTTACATGAAATCTGTGTAAAACAACACATTTGTGTGTGTGAGTGTGTGACTAAACTATTGGTTATTAATTTTTCTTATGTATTCATTATGTTTATTGTACAGAATGGGATGAAATCCATGCAAACCAGCTTTGTTTTTGACTATTCTCCCGTATGTTATACTCTTCCACCACTTTTGTTGGCAAACATGTTACAAACCAGCCTCTGTCCAATTTGTGAACCAACAAGCTTTAAATTCAATGTATCTTTTGCATTCATTTACTTATTTCGCTATTTATTTACTATACTCTGTACCAGAGTTTCTTCAGGCATCTTTTCGGGGGGGGGGGGGGGGTCAGCCCCCCCCCCCCCGAAATTTTTTTACCGCCCCCCTCCCAACGAAATGAAATTTATATAACTTATATAGAAAATATATACTTTTAACACTGTCCGCCCCCCCCCCCCCCCGAAGAAAGTCTACCGCCCCCCCCCCCCCCCCCCGAAAGTTTCAAGTGCACCCCCTTGAGAAAAAAGTCTGGAAGAAACACTTCGCTATTTATTTAATATACTCTGTACATCAATGTAACTACCTTGTAAATATCCGCACAAACGGGGTGAAATGTTACTGTACTTGTTTTAAATTAGAAAATAAAAGTATTAAAAAAAAAACTTTGCGTAAAGTTTCTAACGTTGTTCTTGCCGGATTTAAACAAAGCTCTGGTTTCTCTTCACATCCTACGCCCTTTACTAAAGATTTCAACCCCTTACCCCTGAGTCCCTATCACTATGGACCATGCAGCTATCACCAAAGTCATAAAAATTCATGAAAAACGTTTTAATAACAAACTTTTATGAAATAATGCACTAAAAAGTAGAAAATAAATTATTGACTACTATTTAAATAATTATAAAGAAAAACATGTGTCACTTTAGTATCTATTGGATACCTTTACTAATGTTTACGAAGAGACCCACGCTTTTCTTACAAGCTTTTATTTAACTCACTTCCTCTGTCTGTCGTCAGTCTAGACCAAAACGCAGGAGTGAAAATTCGGACCCTTCTACTTGACCGATACGATTTACATTTGGCACGTGGGTCAAGACATGAAGACAATGCAATCTGAAACTAAATTTGACTTAATTGGATGCCTAATTAATTTTTTAAGAATTAATTAAAATTTGGACCGAATCAATAGGCATGTCTATCCAACCACACCACACGCGTCATCACGTTCAAGAGCTGCGCCATCACCTTCAGTAGGCGCGCCATCACGTTCAGTAGGCGCGCAATGGTTTTTAGTCATGTAACTCTATTGTAAATAAAACATGTAAAGTACTGAAAAAAAAATTCATAAAAAAATGTTTTAATAACAAGCTTTTATGTAATACTGCACTAAAAAGTAGAAAAAAAATTATATACTACTATTTAAATTACTATAAAGAAAAGCGTGGGTTTCTTCTCAAATATTACTAAAGGTATCCAATAGGTACTAAAGTGACCCACGCTTTTCTTTATAGTAATTTAAATAGTAGTATATAATTTATTTTCTACATGATTTTTAATCCATTTTAAATACTTAAAGTTTTAAAAATAGAATAAAATCTCGTAGACAAATTAATTGCACACCAAGTGAACGCGAATAAAGAAGCGCATAATAGTGCGTAATATTATTAGTACTTTTAAAATTTACATTAGTTTTTTGAGAAATCGGAAGTAGCGTAAATAAGTACTTCCGGTCAACGAAAAATTCTCAAAATATGACAGAAGGTAGAGAATTAGATCTTTTACTTACATTTCAAATTTCATTTATCTATCTGAAATAGTACTCAAGTTATAGGCTTTTGAAAAATTCAAAGTAGAAAAAGTACCACTTCCGGTTATCCGAAATCGCTCAAAAGTTGATACGGATCTACGATTTTGATAAAATACTTGTATATGAAATTTCATCAACCTAGCTGTAACGGTACTCAAGTTATCGTGTTTACACACGGACACACACACACACACACACACACAGACACACAGACATACGGACAAGATTGCAAAATTATGTTTTTCCGTATCAGTGAGATGTAAAACGTCAAGATTTGCAAAAATCTCGATTTTTTTTTTGCACGATTACAAGACTTTCTCTATACTTCGTATATACGAGAAAGTAAAAAATTAGCTGAAGTGTTTTAAACATCAGTGTGACTGATGCAATATGCTAGCGTTACTAATGGTCTATTATTAGATGCTCGATCTCAATTTCTGACTGGATTGTCTAATATTAGATGCTTAATGCATCATTCGCAAAGTGACGAAACTCTACAGTAGGCTCCTCATATTCAAAAAGTTATTTTTTCATCTTTCGCAAGGTGACGAAACTGCACAGAAGGATTTCCTCGCGTTACAAAGTTATTTTTAGAAGCCTGTTTTACCGCTGAATATAGTAGTACCCCTTACTCGCTATGCAGAACGCTCGATTAACGGATGCCAAGTGCCAACTTAGTCGCTCTAAAACTCTGGGCGCCAAACCGTGTATTGACGAAAGTTGTACCCTATTTGGCGCCGCCCGTAAGAAACTTTAGTTTTCTTTTTCGCAGAAATATTCTCGGGAGTATTCTCATCTACTCCCTGAAGTTTCATGGCACTCGGATGAACCGCATTTTTTTTTATATACTGTGTATAGAGAAAAAAATCGCCCCCCCCCCCCGGTGGTGCGCCGCCCTTGCAATATTAAACAATATTTTTTGCAGAACCCTACCATTGAGTGATCTAATCATCTCCCCAAAGTTTTATGGTACACGGATGAACGGTGTGAAAACGAAATTTTATAAACCGTATATAGAGAAAAATCGTAGCCGCCCGTGGCGCCGCCTTTGCGAAATTAATACAGTTTTTTTTTTTTACAGAACCCTTCCCTGAATTGTTCTAATCAACTCCCCCAAAGTCTCATGGCTATCGGATAACGGTGTCACACCAAAATCGACTTATTTTTATAAACCGTATATAGAAAAAAATCGCACCCTCCCGTGGCGCCGCCCTTGCGAAATTAAAAATGATTTTTTTTACAGAACCCTTCCCTAGAGTTTTATAATGAACTCCCCAAAGTCTCATGGCTATCGGATGAACAGTGTGAAATCAAAATAGACTTTTATTTTTATATACCGTATATCGAGAAAAACAAATCGCGCCCTGCCGGGGCGCCACCCCTGCGAGTTTGATTTTTTTTTTCGCAGAAACCTCCCCAGGAATATTCTCAACAACTTCCCAAAGTTTCACGGCGATGTGTTAAGAGGTGTGGTAATGCATAAAAGACAGACAGACAGACACACACACAGACACACAGACATACATTGCTTTATATATATATATATATAGATAGATGAAGAAAGGTCATTGTGGTAATCAGTTTATCGTGTGTACCGTCTTTTCTTCTTCGTTCTTAATTTTAGTGTAGGAAAGGATCCCCTCCAACACTATTAAGTATAGGCTATAGGGTGTTGTTATGCGCCATTGAGGCCGTTGATTCCGATTTCAGCCTGTTTTTCTTTGTTGGATTTGCTTTCAAAGCCTTTATCCAACCAAGAACACACTACAAGGCAGCCGTTGTTTGATTTTAGAGTTGTCTCTCCTTGAAGAGTGACTGACCCTCGCTAACGAGCCGCATCTGCCCGAGGGCTCGAACTGGAGGCTTTTCGACCACGCAGACCCCTATCGAGTGTATGACTAACTTGTATTCTATTTGAGAATTATATTTAATTTTTGTGCCTCAAATTATTTATCACATAATCACCGCGAAAAGGATGACGTCAGTTATATCAGGTTAAATGTAGTCTCACGCCGTACCTTGTATATACGCCACATTTACTTTAAAGTGACGTAGTAGTATTTAACATCGGATCACGTTAAAATAATGTCAGTGTCACGTTACGACCTAAAATAAGATAAACTTAACCTAAAGTAGGTTCACGTGGAAAAACTGTTTAGGCAAGATCACGTTAAAGTGATGTAGTAAGTCGAACATCACACGAAGCGTGAGCATTCTAAAAGCCAATTAAATATAAAGAGAACAGACACCCAAAAAACAAAACTTGTTTTTTCTAATTAAAGAGTTTTTCCTAGAAATTAGGTCAAGTGATGGGCGTCGTTCCTACGAATAATGACGTGAAAAAGAAAGGGAGACAAACTGATAAATTAAAGGGATTTTAGCCTTTTATTTTATTATTTTTTTTACAAAAATTAAACGCAAATTTCACGTTATTATACTTTGAATTAGTTATACACGTTGAATTAGCACTACACTAAATTCTCCCACACTAAATTCTCCCAAACTAAATTTTCGCACACTAAATTCTCCCACATTAGATTTTCTCATACTAAATTCTCACACACTAAATTCTCGCACACTAAATTCTCCCGCACTATATTCTCCCACACTAAATTCTCCTACACTAAATTCTCCTACACTAAATTCTCCCACACTATGTTCTCGCAAACTAAACTCTCACACACCAACAATCTCCCAAAGCTAAACTCGATACAAAAATAGTCTCCACCAAAATCACCCAAACATTCAACTCCCCCATACTAGATTCCATCAAACAATCCCCCCCCCCCCACATAATATTAGTGTTAGTCCCGAGAGTGCACCAATGTGTAACACAGTTCACAGCGGTTTGCTGTCGTCTTTTGTTTGTTGGAAAGTAGCTCGCGTGTCAGACTTTTTTATCAGGGGAGAAAACAAACAATGTTTTATTATCATGGGAGATAATTATAAAATTAAAAGATTTAAAGAAGTAAAAGAGAAAGTAATAAATTTTGAAACAAAATTAAGTAAACTGACTCTAGTATTAATTATAAAAAAATAAATATAAAAAACGTCTTTAAAACAATCAGTGATTTATTACACAACATTAATTACAACTACCAGTAATTTTTTATGTTAATCCAATAATTAATTGTAACTAGTTTCAACCAGCTGTATTATTAATACCAAGAAGTTTATATATGGTTATTTCTGAAACGGTAACGGTAATCGTATGTCGGCGAGTTTTTATATCGAGTAAATCTTTCGCCTTTTACTAAAGATTTACCTCGAGTAAATCTCCATGTCATCCCCTAGCCTGATGACCTATGCAAAAATTGTCGAAACCAGCAGAGGGGTTGCGCCCTCGGATGTTCCCCCTGGGTCGAGAGACTTGGGGAGGAGCCACCCGGACTACGGTTCGGGTGGCTTAATGAAATCCAGGGCCCAACCCTTTTCAGCTACAAGTTCAACCACTCTAACGATCGAGTTACCCGAGGAAGACAGTCCAGACTTGTTTCCCAGCCAACCGAACACAGTCATGCAAGTTGAAATTCAGACAAATGGACACCCAAACCTTAGAGGGCATATCATCAGGAAACTGATTAGCCCTCACCAAATTCTACTAATGAATTACGGCCGCAGCGATACTTGGTACTTCTCGTCTGACAAATTCAACGTAGCAACAATGGACAAAACGAGTAAACAACATGGGCCCTACACTCTGCACTTTACGATTTATCGCAAAGACAAAGTCAATGGTACCCTCAGGTGGGTCCCGCCAACTTTAGGAAACGACGCCCTACTAAAAGCGCTAAGAATCATCAGCAAAAAAGAGCCAACAGTGAACAACATTCCTTTCACAAACAACCGCAGCTTCACCATATTCTCAGACACACCGAGCATCATACCACACTACATCAAATTCAATTACAAAAACAGACCGGTCAACATACTCGTGGCCATACCAGGCAGACGTCAAGCTTGTCAATCATGCGACTCAACTCAACACTGGACAAGCCAATGCCTCCTATCCCCACAAATAGCTGAACCAGAGCCAATTAGAATCACACCCCCTCCGCAGCAGCCAACAGCATCCCAAAATCAAACGAACCAACAAGTTGAACCAACCGCAAAACCCAATGATCAACTCACAACACAGGATACAGCAAAAACTGCACCAACACAACTCGTGCTCCCAATAGCACCTTCAAACTCATCAGGGAAAGCAACAACCCCAAGCACAACTGCAGCTCAAACCCCAACCAAGAACTCACCAATATCTCAAAACAAAGAAATAAAAAACCCAACTACTGGAACAGACCAAGGCCCGTCATCGAAAAGGAAGAGTGAAAATAGCCCCACGGAGCAAGAAAATAAAACCAAAGAACAAAAATGCGAGGAGGAATCTTATTACGACTGTGACTACTGTACTGAACACTTCCCAACAGGGAAGGAAGCGATACAACACGAGAACACAACACATACGAAGCTGAAACGATGCACCATCTGTAAAGACCGAAAAATACACAACAACATAGGAACCCACTATCGGACTTCTCACAAAAATGCAACCATTATACAGTGCATCCCATGCGAAATATACCTCACCGAAGAAGGCATGAAGGCGCACATGACACATCATCACCCTATGTCTTAACTAGAAACAATTTTAGACGTTTTGTTCAGTATTAAATTTGAACATGCTTAATCTAAGAATTTTTGAAATACAACAAATATTAGACGTCTTGTATATCATTGTTAAACGTTTTGTATTAGTCACAATTGAACTGATATTTTATGCATTAATGTTATACTATGTATTACATTATGTTTTAAAACATGCAACCTATCCATACAATGGAAGGAATTATATTAAAAAAAAAAAAAAAAAAAGTTTTTATATTTTTAAATCAACAAAAATTGCTGCTAAAAAGAATAACATTGAGGAATGTGAACACTTGTAACAAAAATTGCTGCTAAAAAGAATAACATTGAGGAATGTGAACACTTGTAAGGAATTTGTTTACCTCCATACGAAAACTTCACAGCAACCCCCCCCCCCCCCCCAGGCATGTGACTCGAACACACCAAACCCACCCACCCCAGTTTAGCTGTTGAAATTTAAAGCTTTTTGTTTACTGACGTAAATTACAGTTCATAACACCCCCCCCCCCCCCCCCACTTTCTCCCCCTTCTGCCGGATTTTCACCTTCAGCAGCAGGTATAAGCATATCCAAACTATTTTATGAGAACCTTTGTAATGATTTTTTGACCTCTAAAAAGTAACTTCCTTTGTAACTCCACACCCCAGCACTGACCCCCTTCCAAAATCTTTCTATACCCAATTATTTTTACCAACATTTTTCTGCCCTAGTCTCCTTAGTACCCATCTATGTTATGGTACTAAATAATGTTTTGTCCATGTATGTTTTACCGTATTAAAATGCAAACATCTGAGATGTGCATTACAAAGAGAAAAGAATTGCATGTATGAACCAATTTTTTTCATTACCATATGTGAACACTTGTAAGGAATCTGTTTACCCCTATACGAAATCACCACAGCAACCCCCCCCCCCCTCCCCAAGCACGTGACTCGAACACACCAAACCCACCCGCCCCAGCTCAGATGCTGACATAAAAAGTTTTGTTTACTGACGCAGACTAAAGTTCATAACCTCCTCCCCCCCCCCCAACCACCATTTTCCTCACTTCTTTTTTTCTGAACTGGTTGTTTTATTTACAACAAAAGGTATGAAATTTTTTCAACTCACTTACGAGAACATTGGTAATAAATTGTTGACCTTTAAAATAATTTTTACTGTAACTCCACACCACAGCACTCGATGAGAACACACCACCCTAGGTGCACCTGCTCAGCCACTGACATTAAACGTTTTGTTTACTTACACAGGCAATAGCTCATGACCCCCCCCCCCCTTCTATCCACCCATCCCATGTGGAAAATCATGCCTAACGCACCTACCCCTCTTCAAATCTCTACCCCGCTAGACAACTGTCCCTACGACAATTATTCTTTTCTCACCTCCGTAGTATGGAGAAAAAGTGGTCCAGTGGCAGAGAACTGGTCTGCTAACCCGTAAGTCCCAAGTTTAATCTAGATCAAATAAGATTAACGACCCCGAGTCCATCTAACTACATACCCCAGAGCTTTATATATGTACTACCTTAATGAAATGAAAGTTTTTTTTTTTTTTTTTTTTTTTTTTCGTCTCTTATATATAACTAATTTATTTTTTTCCCTAAAAATAACGCAAATCAGAGTACTGTAAAAATGTTGTATTTCCACCTTCTTCCTGTATATAATTAACATATGTACTTATTTATCCAAAATTTATGTAAACAAATGTTGTTGTAAATATGTTGTATTTTGTTTTATGGAAAATAAAATTATTAAAAAAAAAAAAAAAACCGTCCCAGAGTCCACCCAACTTCAACCAGAACTTCAAACTCAGAGATAGATACCACCTTATCAACAAAAAGTGAGCTCAGCCCCACAGAACAAGTAAAAATACCCAAAGCACAAAAACGCGCTGATTTAACCTACGATCACACGCCATGTAATTTCTGCACCCCCCAATTCCGATCACCTAAAGAAGCGGGAAAACATGAGGACACAGTACACACACAATTCAAACAATGCACCATCTGCAAAGATAAAAAAGTGAATACTGACATATGTTGGCCCTACTACAAAGCTCATAACGATGAAACTATATGTATACAATGCTCATGTAAAACTGCTCTTGCTGCCTACCCTTGCTCGATTTGGGAAGCAGCAAGAGAGGACCACTATTAATTAAACACAAAAAAAAAATAGAAATAATCTATACTGAATACGCCGACTCAATCAACAACATTAAAACATGCTTCAAACTAGTCGACACGTAGAGAGCGCAATTCCACACACCATACAAACCACCCACGGTAGTATCACTTTTGGGAATAGATTCCGTCTAGACAGAATTTACGCCCCAGTGAACATGAAAATCAACAAAGTAGAACACCTATTCTCAACACTACAGTTTAGCGACCATACAGCAGTTCTGACAAACTTTAAACAACGAACAAACACAAAGCAAACAACAACATAACACATACTGGACATTCAATAATACACTATTACTAGACGAGCGCTACATCAACACTATAAAAGACATAATACAATTTTACACGCAGTCATCATCAAAATTTAACAAAATCCAACATTGGGAAGATTTAAAACAAGACAATAAGCGGGTACCTATAATTCAATATGCATGTAGCATTAATAGCGTTAGGGCCCACATAGAAACTAAACTAGAAAAAAAAACAACTAAGCATGCTTAAGGGAAAAAAACAATAACAAAGAACAAATAGACTCAATAGAAACGGAACTTTCGAAAATACAAGAATATAAATATAGAGGGACACAAATCAGAAGCAAAATAGAGCAGATAGTCTCGGAAATCCAAACACACCACACTCTCATACTAGAACAAAGCATACAAAGACCAAAACAAATCAAACAAATAATGGACGAAAACAACCAAGAGAAGATTGAACCAAGAACGATTTTAAAATCGACCCGCGCTTTTTATTTAACTTCTCTTCATAATCTTTTCCCCTTCGTGCCCAATACACAAATGGCAGATAAAGTAAAGACCGTGTTTCAATCACCTCGACATACAGGGAGATAATGTGGTCAGTACTAAGCCTATCCGCCTTAGTTATCTAAGGTGCGCCAGGTACCCATCAGAGCTGGGTGAACTCACGGAGCCCAACAGAACTGAGCCCGGAACTCGAGATATTCGGACTAGCACAGGGGTCGGCAACCTTTTGAGCCGGAAGAGCCAAAAGCTACACTTTACATAAGTTCCAAGTTTTTAAAGAGCCACTAACATTTTTCTTTCAATGTTTTGGAATTTGATTAGGATTAGACATATGCATTTGATTTTTTATTTGAAATAAATAGCTTTAGATATGAAAGAATATTTTTACTCTAAAAACATACTAATATTTCGCACAAAACATATTAAAGCATTTTAGCTAGCTCTGCTATGATAACTTTAGTAATCAAATAATATAACTATACGACTTTCCTAAACCCCTTTAGAGGTCAATGACTGTTTTTTGTTTTTTTTTTCTTTACGGACACCACTGGCTCAGGACGTGTCTCCCAAAGCCAGGCAGATCTCAGCTCGACCAACTCCGACTAACTGGCTTGGGTATCGGTCGCTTCTGTCTTTGGTTCTCACCGGGCTTATCTTCCACCCCAATGAACGCAGGGTAAACTCGTACCCCACCGTCCAGTACCAGGCTCAACTCTAGGATGCTAATAACTAAAAAACCACTTCACTTAGGTCATAATAAATACATACTGACCGATAGAGAAATGCATTCTCGATAAAAAAAAATAGTCCACATTTAACGATATTCGAAAAAGTCTGCACTTGGGCTATGACAAGCATGGAATCGTAGCCATGATGCCCAAGCGGCTGTCAGCTGTCTGTATACTGCTACCTCACCTTCTCTACATTGTTCTCTGATGGATGTTTTTATCCTGTTTAAAGTTATTTTTCTTTATACTATTTTAATGAGTTTTGAAAATAATATAAAATATTTATTAATATTTGTGCATGGAACTGAAGAGCCGCATCTTGGCATCAAAAGAGCCGCATGCGGCTCGCGAGCCGCAGGTTGCCGACCCCTGGACTAGCAGTAGAAAGCTTTGTGTTTAGTATTATAGCTTAAAAAGAGTACTGTTACTTTTGTAATTTAGCGATTGGGAGCTCGTTACTATATGGGGTATTAGACATTTTTTTCTCTACTATTTAGCCTTAGATAAAGAAATAAATAAAGCACCGTTATACAAATGATGCAATCCGTCACATTGTCATATAATCCGGAGGTCTATTAAACCACACCCAGAAGAACAACTCCCCCACCAACTAATCCAAACACCCCCACTCAACTTATTCACAGTAACCCAAATCACACGTAGATTTATTTATATACACACACACTCAAATAATTTCCTTTGTCTACACTACAACACAATATGCTCATTTCCCCCACACCTAATTCTCCAACACAAAATTGTCCCGCACTAAATTCTCCCACTCTAAACTCCCCCACAAAAAAATTTCCCACACTAAATTCTCCCACACAAAAATTCCCCACACTAAATTCCCACACACAAAATTCTCCCGCACTAAATTTTACCACACTAAATTCTCCCACACTAAATTTTGCATCACTAAACTCTCCCACACTAAAAATCTCCCAAAGCTAAACTCGATAAAAAAATAGTCTCTACCAAAATCACCGAAACATTCAATTCCCCCTTACTAGATTCCATCGCACACTCCTCTCCCCCCCCCCCCCCCCCAGAATATTAGTGTTAGTCTCGAGAGTGTAACACAGTTCACAGCGGTTTGCTCTCGTCTTTCGTTTGAGTCAAAATTTCTCACGCGTGAAACTTTTTTGTTAAGGGAGAAAACAAATATTGAGTTCTTTTCAAGGGAAATAATTATAAAATTAAACGATAAACAGGAATGGAAAAAATAAAAATATATTTTTAAGCAAAAACAAGTAAACAAACGTTAATATAAATTATGGAAAATTAAAATACAAAAAAAATGTTTTAAAACTTATGGTGATTAATATAAAAATGTTAATTACAACTCCTAGTAATTGTTAGTTGTGAATCAAATTATTAGAAATTACTTATATCAACCAAATTTAATATTAATACCGAGAAAATTCTTCGAACATTTTTTGATGGTCATTGAACTTTGTCAAAATATTTCTATTTGCGTGAAGCTTCTGTGTTTTGTTTGTTTCAAAGTATCTCGCACATGGAACCTTTTTGTCAGGGGAGAAAACAAACAATATTTTTTTTTAATGGGAGTTAATTATAAAATTAAACGATAAAACCAAAAGAAAAGATATTAATTAATATTGAAACTAAAACAAGTAAACATACGTTAGTATTAATTATAAAAAATTAAATTACAAAAAAAGAATTTAAAACTTTTGATAATTAATAACCAAATGTGAATTTCAACTCCTAAAAATTGTTAGTTGTTAATCCAATAATCAATAGCCACTAGTACCAACCAGCTATAATATTTATAGCAAGAAAATTATTAAAAATGCTGTACTATCACTCCAATCGTTTAAACTTATCAAATCTACTCAACTATTGTTGCATGTATTCTAACAAGTACCTCGATTTTTTAAAATCTTTCGCCTTTTACTAAAGATTACTCATTTTACTCATCCAACAATGTCACAGCCTAGCTCGACGACATATGCAAATATAGTCTACGCCAGCAAAGGGGTTGCGCCCTCGGATGTTCCCCCTGCGTCGAGAGACTTGGGAGGAGCCACACGGACTACGGTCCGGGGGGTTTAATGAAATCCTGGGCCCAACCCTTTTCAGCTACTACCGCCATATTGGATCTACTTGAAGAAGACTGTCCGGAACTCCTCCCTGCTGATTCACCCACCATTCAAGTCACAATCAACTCAAGAGGTCAACCCAATCTGAGAGGTCATATCCTTCGTCAACTAATAAGCAACCAGCAGATCTTCCTCCTTAACTACGGTCGTGCAGACACTTGGTTCTTTTCATCAACTGCCTTCGACGTCACCACTCTACATAATACACACAAAATATACGGCCCATATACGCTACACTTCACACTACACGAAAAGGACAAAATAAACGGAACCCTTAGATGGGTCCCACCCACACTCAACGAGCGCACTCTCATACAAGCACTACAACCCTACAGCAACAAAGAACCTTCCATAAACACAATCCCTCACACCACCAACCGCAGCTTCTCAATATACACTGACAACCCAGCAACCATCCCCCACTACATTCAAATAAACTACAAAAACAAGTCACTCAACATTCTAATATCCATCAAAGATAGAAAACGGTGCCCGCCACCCTAACGATATTTTAGAATGTGCTCTAGAGTAAAAAAAGGTTGGGAACCCCTGGCTTACAGTAATGTTATATAGGGATTATGGCCGAGCCTAAGGGAATGATCTGTTTCAGCTGTCTCTTGTAGCTTTCTATAATTCATGATATTGTGGTTCTGTCAATAAAACAGCAACATGGGATCTTTAATAGCCAGATCTAGATCGTGTACAGGGAAAGAAACGACATACTTTAATGCTGTTTGGTTGTTTTTTAAATATTAGGGCTGAGGCATTTGAAGATTTAGATTTGTCGTTATCTCTTCTTAATCTTAATATTTGTTCATAAATGTTACATTGCATATTGAACACGGAAGACGAACTTCATTCGTGTATAACTGAGCAAGATTGTATTACTGTAGTAAGTAAGGAACTAGTAGATACTTAGCTGAGTTTAAGTTTTCAATAAAATACAATTTTCCATACAGGAAGTATTTTCTTCAACTAACATAAGTTTCACGTCGACTAGATAGAAGGTGTACAAACACACTAAGCACACACACACACACGCCCATACATATATGTTTATGTATATAGACGACGCGACTTGAAACCCTATTTTGCTAATTAAGTCGAGATGTCTGACGAAGTCTAATTTATCTAATTGACTAGTTACTCGACATTAGACAATTCTCGTCGCGAACCACACACTTCACTCCCGTTCGCGCATGTGCAAAGATGTTCGTCAGTCGTTGGTAGAGCTCTTGATCCAGAGTCAACAAGTTTTTGACCAGATTTTTGTCGCGTAGTGTCCTAGGTCACCTGAGTGATGACGTGTCACACAATATGATGACGTGTCACACAATATGATGACGTTTTTCACACGAGTCTCGAGTGCACGGAATCACGTGATAACCTCGCGGTTGACTTGTCTAACATCACGTAACGGAACTTATAAGGTACCGAAAGAAATTTCGCTCGTACAAAAAAACCTTTTTTTCCTGAGGCCAATCAATGTTCACTAATATTTAATCTTCATGACCGGCGAGTGAGTTTTCGACCACACCAAATAATATACCTGCATATCATAGCATTTCTATTTATGTCTTGCTTGTTCAAATCTCAAATCATTGTTTCATATCGCATTGGTGGCATTTCCGTTTTAAAAAATTCAATTGGTTTGTTTTATTTAAGCAGGATAAATGGACTTGTATAGCGCAGTTTTAGTAGAGAAACTTGAGTAAATTTTTTTTTTGACATTTTTAATTTTGCCTGTTTGCAAAAAAAAATAAAAAAATATTACGGTAAACATTCATCCCGATTGGGAGCAGAGAGGGTTTCTTTCAGACATTTTTTTTTCTCCAGGAGGGGTGCACTGAAATTTTCCGTTCTGTGTACAATCATTAACGTATATATTTTCTGCATACAATTTGATATCTATTTCATTAGGGAGGAGGGGGTGGCCTGGGGCGGTGGGCGGTGGGCGTTCTAAGGAGGCCATTTCCTCCCGCCCACCTCAACCCTTACCGTTAGATACACGAAAGAAACAACTAGACTAACTAGAGCCATCTAAATGTGTGCGTGAGTGCGGCATATCAAGAGCATATATTCTTACTGATACTGTTTACCTAGGTAAGTGTATAAAATCACAACTGATCTACATCATGTATAGATCGATCAATCTTATCCATTTACAACAAACTAGGTTCGGCTGACCCTAAGATATTTGGTATAACGGTAGGTAGCACCCCCCCCCCACCCACCTCCCCCTCCTCTCACGACTTGTGTCTACCCTGAGCTAATGACCAGTTCCTGAGCTAACAACAAAAGTTAAGCGTCATTAGTGTCTGGAATTGTTGCTGATTGGTTGTTATTTTTAGACAAGTCGTTTGATTAGATCAGGTCGTAAATGGACGTCAAGAGGTCGAAGAATGGACAAAATCTACACTGCCTGAGAAATGGACAATTTGAAGTTTCGCCTGCTGAAAAGATGACAAATAAAAAATCACTTGCTGAGAATTGGACAAAATAAATATCACTTGCTGAGAAGTATACTAAAAAATATCATCAACCGAGGAAGGGATAAATATAAGTATCGCCGGCTGATAAAAGGACAAATATAAGTATCGCCGGCTGATAAAAGGACAAATATAAGTATCGCCGGCTGAGAAAAGGACAAATATAAGTATCGCCGGCTTAGAAAAGGACAAATATAAATATCGCCGGCTGAGAAAAGGACACATTAAAATATCACTTGCTCAGAAATGGACAAATAGTAGCATAGCTAACCCAGAATCGGACAAAGTAAAACGACAACTCCTAGACTCCATGCTGTAACCTACATACCGACAAACCTGTGAAGTACCAGTAAACGGAAATGGAATACTCTAGAAACCAGTCTGAGTACAAAGACTGGCCCCACCGTGTTCTTAATTGCTAGTGTTTATTATATTTAAAGACAAGTATTTAGATGTGTAATAAATTCTAGAAACGTATGACATAAACTTAGGGAGAGAATGTAGTGTCTGAGTGCCCATTTCCCACGTTACATTTTTAGCCCAGATTTAATAAAATGTGATTCAGTTACACTACAATCTATTTTTGTATCTATCTATGGCTTTTATCAAGAGAAGTTTCTTTTTTATATTAATTCAAGATAAAATTGTGAATTCCCTGAAACCTTTTAACTTTTAATTCTCAAACAAAAAAAAGAGAAAAATAGAAAAATTTCAAGAAAGAAAAAAAAAGTTACTCTAGTTTCAGTAGGAAATATATCTATATGAAATAGATCCTAGCGAAAGATAAAACGGATTCCTGGAAAAAATACTTTATGTTTTTTTTGTCAACGGTTTACCATCGGTGAAAGCTGTCGCTTTTTTAGAGCTGAATGGACATGACGAATATTTCGCTGTAAAGGTCGGGTTTCGATACCGGGACTTTCAGGGCGTCAAGCGTGCGTTCTGCCGCTAGACCACGCCATTCCACATAAATATATGGTTATAAAATGATAATAATTTTGTTATTTATCTTCGATTTTTAATTTTCTTACAAAGGTCTAACTGTTAAATTTATATAACCTTTCATAAACATCTCCATTTTAAGTTATAGGACTGAATGACCGAATGAACGTGAAAATTTCCATCCGGATACGCCTGGAACACTGACCAAGATCTATTGTGTTATCGTGGATAGGTCAATGACCTTCGCATATCTGACGAACGGACCAAGATGGATTGTATTTATCGTGGATGGGAACATGGCCTTTACGTGTCTGACGAACTGACCAAGATCAATTGTATTCATCGTGAATTGGTCAATGACCTTTACGTGTCTGACGAACTGACCAAGATCGATTGTATTTATCGTGGATAGGTCAATGACCTTCACATGTCTGATGAACTGACCAAGATCGATTGTATTTATCGTGGATAGGTCAATGACTTTCACATATCTGACGAAGAAAACCGTGAAAAAAATAATTGCAACAAGAACGTTGATAAATATAAGAACAAGTTCATGTCACGTGACCAACCACCCCCTCACCCCCACCCTTTCCACCTGTCGAGGTCAACAACTTTGTTACCTGGGATGTGTTTGACCTAATTATAAGGGTCAACATTAACATTAACTGGGAGAGGAAATATTGTTCTTTGATACGCATTCAAAGCGTTGTCCGACACCATGACTCTCTCCCCCCCCCGGCCCCTACACACACGCACATTCACAAGTCCACACACATTTTATTTATATTAGAAAACGCACTCACAACCCCACACACGCACTACAATAGCCTATTTTATATATATATATATATATATATATATATATATATATATATATATATATATATATATATATAGGCACCAACTCTCGGCTTTTAAAAAAAACGACGTTGTGAAAAAAACAAATCTCTGGAATTAATGGAATATACAGACATACACCATGACCCCCCCCCCCCCCCCCCCCACACACACACACGCACACACACGCACATTCACAAGTCGACACATTTTACTTATATCCCAAAAACAAACAACTCCATACACGCACCTCCTTACAATAGAATATTATATATATATATATATATATATATATATATATATATATATATATATATATATATAGGCACCAAAATGACGTTGTAAGAAGAAAATCTCTGGAACTAATGGAATATACCGACATACGAAGCAATTATTTTCCAAATCGATGGAAGATAATCAAATCTATACACGGGTCAGCATAATTGGTCCACTTCACTCCCCTTGTTAAGCTTGAAAGAATCGTCGAAGTCAATGACCTCTTATCAAATGGATATCGCTAGCACATTTTGTGGTGTGTGTGTGTGTGTGTGGTGTGTGTGTGTGTGGGATTAGTGAGTTTCATTGCCGAGGTTCTAAGTCAGTTACTGTTTCTTTAGAGGGCAGGGGTGGAAGGAACCGTGTGTAACAGAAGATATGTATGTATATATATATATATATATATATATATATATATATATATATATATATATATATATATATATATATATATATATATAAATATATATATATATATATATATATATATATATCTGGCTAATTTTTTGCATACGTTTAGGACAATGGCTTGACCTTTAGGGAAAACTGTCAGTTTGACTCAAAGCCCTCGACGAGGGCTTAAAAGTGACTGCGAGTGAAATTCTCATTATATGAGCTATATTACGAAAACAAATTTCCTCCGACGACCCCCATTGAAATTTTGTGAGGTGGTAGGAGAATGCACGGGGGTGTCACAAAAAACTCGGATTATCTGGGAAAACTTCGTAAAGGGGTCAAAACTGACCAGTTGTATTTCTCTATATAATCTTTGTATTTTATGGGGAAAACAAAGGGTCATTTCAACGCAGACTTTAGGGTACTTAAACTCGGTATATCTGGCTAATTTTTTGCATACGTTTAGGTCAATGGCTTGACCTTTAGGAAAACTGTCAGTTTGACTCAAAGCCCTCGACGAGGGCTAAAAAGTGACCGCGAGTGAAATTCTCATTATATGAGCTGTATTACGAAAAAAAAAATTCCTCCGACGACCCCCCTTGAAATTTTGTGAGGTGGTAGCAGAATGCCTGGGGGTGTCAAAAAAAACTCGCCATGTCTGGGAAAAATCGGGAAATGGGTCAAAACTGACCAGTCGTATTTCCCTATATAATCTTTGTATTTTATGGGGAAAACAGAGGGTGATTTCAAAACGGATTTTAGGGCACTTACCTTCTTTACATCTGGCTAATTTTTTGCATGCTCTTAGGTAAATGGCTTGACCTTTAGGGAAAACTGTCGTTGTCACTCAAAGCCCTCGACGAGGGCTAACAAGTGACCGCGAGTCAAATTCTCTTTATATGAGCTCTATTACGAAAAAAATTTCCTCCGACGACCCCTTTTGAAATTTTGTGAGGTGGTAGGAGAATGCCTGGGGGTGTCACAAACAACTCGCCATGTCCGGAAAAATTCGTTAAATGTGTCAAAACTGACCAGTCGTATTTCCCTATATAATCTTTGTATTTTATGGGAAAAACAGGGAATTTCCAACACAAGTTTTAGGTTACTTAACCTCTGTACATCAAGCTAATGTTTTGCATACACTTCTATAGCTGACTAGGCCTTATGGAAAAACTGTTGGTCAGACTCAAAGCCCTCGAGCAGGGCTAAAAGATGACCGCGAGTGAAATTCTCCTTATATGAGATATATATATAAATAAATTGACGAACGATCTCCTTCATATTATTTGAGGTCGTAGACCGACCCTGGAGGGTAACAAAAAAAAAAAACGTTATTCACGTAGGAAAAATCCATTGTAGTCGTTAAATATGTTCATATATCAATTTTTTTAATATAAGCATAGTAACTGTTTTTAAAAAAAGTAAACAAAAAAATACGTCATTTGGTCCATTTTCAAGGGAGATAACCTTTTTAATAATTATTTTTCAAATAATTGTATACTATTTTAAACAGAAACAGAAAACGACAAAGTATAACATTTGTTTTAAACTTAATAAGTTGTTAATTAAGCTACGCATCATAATTAAATAAAAAATTAATTTTTAAAGTCAATGTAGTATAAATTATGAGATATACTGTTAATGGAACCTCTGTATTTCTAATTCCATTTTAGTTATAAATTGCGTACTTTCTAATTTTTGCTCTGAAGGCGATTGTTAAACAACATACAACATCTTCTCTAAAATTAGCATTACTGTTTAAATTAAAGCACTCCATACCTCATCCATCACCAAATAATTAGTATTCAAATTATCAAATGTTTTTGAAAACCTAAGCGAAGCTAGGCAGTATGCCTAGTATATATATATATATATATATATATATATATATATATATATATATATATATATATATATATATATATATATATATATATATATATATATATATATTTATTTATTTATTTATTTATTTATTTATTTATTTATTTATTTATTTATTTATTTATTTATTTATATATACTCTGAGCAGTAGCACACACTAATTATTTAATTTCCAACACGAATTCTTGACCAATACTACATCTACTTATTTCTCCCATGTAATGTTGGATTTTCTCCAAAACCTTTAGCTTTAAGTAGTACGTGTCAAACTTACTACATCAACTTATTTCTCCCACTTTCAGATTCGTCACGCTCTGATCACCCTCGTCGTCCTCACCTTGACCTTGCACCTGGCCACCGCGCGCGCCTCCACCAGCCTGGAGTGCAACCCCCGCAGAGCCAAGATGAGCTGTCTGATGGGCTGTTTCGGCTGCTTCGAGGCCTTCGGTGTGGAGCTCTACGACATGGCCGCATGTTGCCGGGACTGCCGGCTGACCAACGCGGAGATTATCGACGACGGGCCGTCCCGATGTTCACGAGACTACATCTGCTGCAGCTGGCTCAAGCGTATTGGGTGAACCAGGGGATGTTGTAGTTGTGTCCCTTTGTGTCGCTTTTCAAGGGTGAACCAGGGGCTGTGGGAGTTGTTTCCCTTGGTGAACTTTTCAAGAAAGGATGTTATAAATCTGGCTCGCTGGGGAATGGGATTTTATTGATTAATAAAATATATACTTAAAATAATGTATCAGTGTCTTTCTTTAAAAAGTGTTTGTTTTTCCGGTTACAACTTAATAATGATTTTTTTAAAGTTTTAATTTAGTAATTTAATTTTTTTTTAAATGTGTCTGTCCTTTCTTTTTAAATAGTGATTATGCTTTTCCATTTACAACTTAATAATAAATCTTTAAAAAGCTTTAATTTATTAATTTTTTTTTAAAATGTATCTTTCTTTTTAAATAGTGATGCTGTTTTTTAGGTTGCTAAATAACAATTTTTTAAAAGACGTTTGTATACCCTTTTATAAAGATTATAATAATGAAAAAAAATTGCAAAAAATTAAAATGTTTTTATAAGTAAGAATTATGTCCAATCATCATTAAAAATATAAAAGCGTTATTATTTACATAAAGTCATCTATTTTTATTCAAAGTTGGCTCGTCACGTTTTACATAAAGTCATCAATTTTTATACAAAGTTGGCTCGTCATGTTTTCCCGTTCGTGCCCAAGACACACCGGGCAGAAGAAGTAGAGTTCATCTGTTTCAGTGACCTTCGGCATAGTGTGGTCAGCACTATGTCAAGCTGCCTTAGTTTGTTCTGTTACACATTAGAGCTGGGTGAACTCGTGGAAATTTTACTCAGTTTAACCCGGATTCGAACTCAAGACTTTCGGGTTAGCAGTCTAGTGCCTCGCACACTTAAAGTTACTCTTTCAAACCAGGCGGTCAATGAGGTAGATAAAGTAGAGTTCACCTGTTTCTGTGACCTCGGCCTATGCTGAAAAAAGTGTGTTCATTAGTATATCTTGTCTCCTTTATTTCCCTAAGTTGAGTCATGCACCAATCAGAGATGAGTGAATATAGGAATGTCCTTGGGACTCCAACCCGGTATCTGAACTCGAGACTTTCGTGTTAGCAGTTGTGTGCTCTACTGTTCGACCACGCCGCTCCATTTAAAGGGTTGGTAACAGCCTAGTAACTTTATTCAAAATATTCAGGGATGAAGAGGGGGGGGGGGAAGCCCTATTTGATATCTTACTCAACCGAAATCGTTTTTTTTCTGTTTCTAGATCTGTTGGTTTATTTTGTGGCAACGAATGCCTATGCTTGATTTGTCATAGATGGGCTATGCATTAGGTGCAAATATTAAAGTGGCCTTTTCATACAATTGGCCGAGGTTGACCTTACCATAAAAGTGGCCGAGATTGGCCTTCCATACAAATGACCAATTTTGGGTTTTCCATAAAAGTGGCCAAGTTGGCTTAAGTTGGCCTCTATGCACGTAACATCGCTTCTGGTTGAAATCACGAACACGTCAAAAGACAACTCAATACAAAGTTGTACAAAGGCAGAGTGTTCAAATACCTAGTACGACGTGCAGTTATCGTACCAACTGCCTCAAAATTGGACCAGTAAAGTTATTTTAGAAGATTTAAATGACAACGCTATGACTGCAATATCAAAATTAAATCAACTTTTTCGTGTAATTAAAAATGTATAAAAATTTCACAAAACTCATATGACAAGATCACAGAGCTCAAAATTCCTAAAAAAGTATTTTATTTTTTTTTTAAATTACAAGAGAAAATCTTTTAAATAATATATCACATAGAAAATATAGTAAGCTTTATACATGCTATATATACATAATGAACTAAAACGGATGTAATTTATCTAATCATATACAAGTTATAAATATAAATAACATTATAGAATAAATAGGTTTTCAGTCATTGAACTTTGTAAACAATGTCACATGGTCATACTAAAGTCGCGTGCTGGACTCTCCGTTAGCGTGTCTGTCTGACGTGGCACCAGTGTCTGTCTTCTCGGTAGAGTCTGTCTGGAACCGCTTGCAGAAGAAGACTTTCTGCATGGCGCGATCATAGGGTTCTAAAGACCGTAGCGGCTGGGGTAGGAACATCAAGTATTGGAGCTTTCTGGGCAGGCTCTGTGGACGTTTAGCCTGCAGGCATTTGATGACGCCGATGATGATGAAGAGAAGGCAGACGGGCCCGAGGACGCCGAGGAGGACGTACCAGCCCGGGATGGAGAGAGCGAAGACTAGGGCGGGGAAGAGGAAGAACATGAGGAGGATGTAGACGATTGCGAACCAGCGGTACTCGGACGTGCAGTTGCCTAGAAATTTGGCAAGCGGGATGGGGAAGCGGAGGTAGGGGATGGGGTAGAACAGGAGGATGCCGGTGATGTTGAAGAAGAGGTGGCAGAAGGCTGCTTGTAACGCGTTTCTGAGGCCGTCCGTGTTGGCTAAGGCTGAGAGAATCGCCGTGGTCGTGGTGCCGATGTTTGACCCCAGGGTCAAAGGGTAGGCCTACATCCGGTCGAGTTCGATGACCCCGATGTTGACGAGCGGGGTGAGTTAGGGGGTGAAGATGGAGGAGCTCTGGACGATGATGGTCAACCCGGCGCCGATGCTGATGGCGAGGTATCCGGTGAGGTAGCACAACGGTCCGGGAAAGTCCGCGTTGATAAATTTTTTGATGATGAGAGCGATGGGGCCTTGGAGAAGGGAGTGCAGCAGTTTGACAATGGCGACTAAACACAGGCAGAGAATGGTAAGGGAGATAACCAGCATGATTGCTCCAATAGCTTTGTCTTTTAATTTGGAGTACGTTCCCTTGAATAAAAACTCACCTACAGGTTAAAATATAATAAGTATTAAATTACAAACATCATAATTACATTTAAAAATTAATACTAGTTAATTGTGTCAAAAAAAGTTAATTGTATATTTTATATTTGTATAAAGAAAACCAGGAATTTTGTGAAATTTAAAAAAATTATAAATAACTAAAAACATCACCACTAGGTTTAAAGCTTATTGTTTCTTACCTAACCACTTTTCTAATGGGTTTTTTAATATATATATTTAGACGTTTTGTATTACATCTATGTATATGTAAACCATCTTAAATGAATGAAAGCAGGCTACAAGTAAGAAAGAAATATTGCTATTGTAATATATTATAATATATTGTATTACTATTTCGTTTTTATTTGATGTTCGAAATTATGTAAGAATTTGATGTTGATGTACTTGTTTTAATTGCAAATAAAAGTATTAAAAAAAAAAAAAAAAAGGGGTTTTTTAAAATGATAATTTCATATAGATAAATTGCCAACCTTCCGATAACCGTAGCACTGGAGTCGACAACCTTTAGAGACGGAAGAGCCAAAAGTTACAATTTACAAATTATCCCAGTTTTTAAAGAGCCACTAACATTATTTTTTTTCAATATTTTGGTATTTGATAACGATTAGGTAAATACATTTGACTTTGATTTGAAATAAATAGCGCTAAATATGAACTTATTATTTCATATAAAAACAAACAACTGTTTCGCACAAAAACTGTTTAGCTAGATCTGCTATGATAAAATTAGAAATCACATAATATAACTATAGGACTATCCCAATCCACTTTCTTTCTTTACGGACACCACTGGTTCAGTAGGTATCTTTCATAGGCAGGCAGGCATCAGCACGGCAAGCTCCGACTAACTGGCTTGGATATCGGTTTGATTACTGTATCGGTCGCTTCTGTCTTTCAGTTCTCAAAAGGCTTATCTTTCACCCCACGCGAACCCAGAGTCCAGTACCTTATAGCTCAACCGTAGGAAACTAATAACTAACATACTTCGTCACTCAGGTAAAATTATTGCATACTGACAGGTAGAGGAATGCATTCTGAATAAAATAACATTCCCCATGTAACGACAATCGAAAAAGGCGGCCCTTGGGCAGTGGCAAACATGGAATAGTCGCCATGGTGCTGCTTACAGCGGCTGTGGGGCTGGGCCTGGTGCCCAAACGGCTGCCCGTATACTTTCTATCTCAACTATTCTGTTATCTGATGAGTTTTCTAATCCTATTTAAAGTTGCTTTTCTTTACATTATAATATTTTTATGAGTTTTGCAAATAAAACTATACAATTATTAATCTTTGTGTATGAAACCGTAGAGCCGCAGGTTGCCGACCCTGCGTTAACATTTTAAGTGAGACTTCAGTAAAGCTTTTTTTTTTTTTTTTTTTTTTGTGCCGTTTGGCGTTTAATATTGTTCCTTCCACAAGTGGATAGGTTGCATGTTAAAAAATTACAATGTGATACATAGTATAACATTAAAAAGATTTACAATGTCTTAATATTCCTTCTGATTTCTTTGTTCCATGTTTCTTTGTTCCGATTTCTTGGTTCCATTTGTTTCCGGTTTGCTATGACATAAAGTACAGGACAGTACAAACATGATCGCTTCTCTGTTTTTTGGCCTTTCTTCTTTTGCTTGATACGCTCTTGGTTTGATAGTGGTTTATTCTTTGTTGGTAGTTGTACTTGGTGAGAGTGAGTTTGGTGTCTTGTCGTTGATGGTGAAGTTGGTCGAATGGTGTAGAACTTGCGTTGAGGTGAGGCATGACGCGCATGGTGGTAGAGTTGTTCGATGAATTGAAGCTTGGGTAGATGAGTTGGGTGGGTTCTTGTGTTGAGAGATCTTTCGAGGTGAGTTGCTTTGAAGTATTGTTCATTGTGGTTTGAGGAGGAGTAACGTTGTGACGTAGTCGAGTAATTGAGTTGGGCGAGGTGACGTTGAAGAGTGAAGTTTGCTGATGTTGCTGAGTCGATGGTTTTGAGCTTGGTGAAGTGATGAGGTGGGCGAGGTAGAGCTGTTGGCGATTGTTTATTTTGAGTAGATGATCTTGAGCAGTGGTTCCCAACCTTTTTTGAGTGGCGACCCCCCTTTTATGAAAAGTAAGTGACCCGCGACCCCCATAGAATTAAAAAGCCGAAATTAGTATGGAAATTAATAAGCACTAAAATAAGATTTTCTTGTAGACTTTCAATATGAACTACTCTTGATAACTGTTTTAATAGCATGAGTAAAATTGTATACTATTCACTAAACCTTCGTGGTTAAGTTTTTAATTTTTAAAATTTTTTGTTAACGCCAACCTATGTCATTATAATTATCTTAATTTTGTTTTTAATCGAAGAATAGAGTTGAAAATATATTCTCGATAAGTCAATCAATTTTACGTTTGGGTATGAATGGTGAATACTACACCAAAATTGTGTCTGCAGTTTTTCTTCTTACTTGGAATCATTCTGCAAATCAAAGAATTCATCTTGTAATTCATCGGGGATGCTGGCAACATCAAGGGAAGAAGAGAATGGGTAATGCGTCAATGCAGATTCTTTTTTTTCAGCTAAGAGAAATAGCGATGCAGTTCGTTTTCAAGAGATTCAAGATGCCCAGAAATCGCTTCTTTCAAAATTTTTATTATCTCACAGTCAGATTCATCTACCACACCGCAGAGTTTCTCAAATTTACAACATTTCCAAGATTTATTTTCTTTACCGATTTTGCAGCTTTGATAAAAATGCCCCGAGATTATCATGGAAAGTTATAATATTCGTTCATTTTCCCTGAAGCTTCAGGTTAAGCTTATCTTGATGTTCGAACACATCTTCTAGGTCTGATACTCTCTCCGACCACTCTATGTCGTTTTAAGTATAACAAAAAGTCTTGTTTCCTTTGCACTTCCAAGAACAATTTGATTTCAGATTTCAATTAAAAAACACAATTCACAACATTTCGTTTGACAGCCAGTGTACTTTAGTATAGAAGAGCAGAACCTCGTGATCTAATATTACTAATAATATTAATGTTTTTGCTCAGTTCTTTGAAGACTCCAGATTTTATATAATTTATGACTTATACTAGCAATGGACTCTTGATGTCGATTGGTTAGGGCAGTTGTTAGGGAGCTAAATCTTTTCTGTTTTCTGAAAGCCCGATTTTGAGCTAAACATAGATGGCGCACCATCCGTACAAACCCCCACAGCCGTTCTAACCCATTTTAATCATCCAGTTTCAAAAAAGGTATTTATTTTCTCCATGCTATCTTCACAAAAGAGCAACTCTTCTTTGCTATCATCCGCATGAATATAGACACAGATCAGCAACTGCGAACACGAACTCACGTCTGTTGATTTATCAACTTGAAAAGCAAACAATGGTGAAAGCTTAATTTTAATAAAAATTTGTTATTTAACATTTACGTACATGCAGCGTTGATAAGATTTTCTCCTATTGTTTTTTTTTTTTTTTATTTAGCTTGGCATTTTCTATCGCGAATTCATTTGATGCTTGCACTAATGCTGGTGAAAACTTCCTGTTCGATCAAGTCTCTGGCGTTTGCAACTAGCTTCTTACCGACGAAAGAACTCCATATATTTTTTGGTGTGTTCCGAATGACTCGTCTCAAATGACGTTTTAGTTTTGAAGATTTCATAGATTCGTGACTGAGAACAACTTTGTACAGTGCGCTTTGTTTCTTCTCTATTACATTTCCAGTGATGTTAATGGAGCAGAATTTCTAAAGTTCTTCTAAATATTTATGTTTTGTTTCAAATTACTAAGGTTTAGTATACCAGTTGGCGACCCCCCAGAAAGACCTTCGCGACCCCCAGGGGGGTCGCGACCCCCAGGTTGGGAACCCGTGATCTTGAGAGATGGTTAGTTGATTTGCTAGTGTTTTGACGGAAGCTTCCCACCTAAGATTTCTCCTAGGTGGGTGTCGTCAGAGTGTTAGTGAGTTTGTTGGGAGCGAGGTAGATACGTTTGACGTAGTAGATGAGTTCGATTTCTTGAGCGAGGTAGTTGCGTTTGACGTAGTAGATGAGTTCGATTTGTTGGCGATAGACAGACCTCCCACCTAAGATTTCTCCTAGATGGGTGTCGTCAGGCTGAAAAATAGAAGATTGAAAAGTTAGCCACTCGTACATTTGAAGCCACCCAATACAAGTACTGGGTGACTCATCTCGAGAGCGTGTGCGTTCGAGGGATGTGTGGGAGCAACCCCACAGCGGTCGTTGGCGAGATTTGCGTGAGTTAGAGTAGTAGATTTGACCGCCTCTCGACCCCGGTAGCCAGCCCTAAAAAGGGCTGACCAACCAAATGGCTAAGATCCGTGTAGATCCATAACAGATACTACACTTTGATCTTAGCCAAAAGGCCGAGAAGCGTCACTCTGGGACGGTACGCGAATAAAAAAAAAGCACGCAGCAAGAAACGCTGTAAAGCAGATATAAGAACACAAAGTTTTGCTGGAAATTAAACGTAAGTTAAAAATCTTCTTGGTATAAATATTATAGAAAATTGATACTAGTGTTTATTAATTATAGGATTAACATCTAACAATTACTAGGAGTTTTAATTAACCATTTTTTATTAATCACCAAAGATTTTAGATTATTTTCTTTTAGTTTAATTTTTTATAATTAATTTCAACGTTTGTTTACTTGTTTTTGTTTCAATTTATATTATTTCTTTTTTATTTCTTTTTATCGTTTAATTTTATAATTACCGCCCTATGAAAACAAATATTGTTTGTTACTTCCCCTGACATAAAAAGTTCTAGGCGCGAGATATTTTTACAGAAACAGAAGAAGACAGCAAACCGCTGTGAACTGTGTTAGGGGTCATCAATAAATGACGTCACACTCGTAGGGTGGAGGGGGGGGGGGTCCGTAATTTTGTGACGATGTGTGATGAGGGGGAAGGGGGGGGGGGTTCAGATGTTGCGACGTCACATTTTTGCATTCTAAAAAAGCAATGTTAGAAAACGAATTTTAGACGTTATTACGCGTTTCAGATAACTGTTTTAATAAATTGTAATAGTCTAGACAAGATTTTGGAAAAATATTGTTTTAAAAAAATTCAACTGCAATTTTGAGGGGGGATGTAGGTCGAGGTGTGACGTCATTTTAGCGGGGAGGGGGGGGAGGTCTGGCTTTTTGTGACGACGTGTGACGGAGGGGAGGAGGTGAAAATCGTCAAAAAAAAGCGTGACGTCATATATGGATGACCTCTGATACCTTGGTGCACTCTCGGGACTAACACTGATATTCTGTGTCAATGTTTAGTTTCACGTGGGGTGAGGGGGGGGGGGGGTGTGATGGAATCTAGTGTGGGGGAATTGAATGTTTGGGTGATTATGGTGGAGACTATTTTTGTATCAACTTTAGATTTGTGAGATTTTTAGTTTTGGAGAATTTATTGTGGGAGAATTTAGTGGGGGATAATTTAGTGTGAGAGCATTTAGCGAGGGAGAATTTAGTGTGGGAGAATTTAGTGTGGGAGAATTTAGTGTGCGAGAATTTAGTGTGCGAGAATTTAGTGTGGGAGAATTTAGTGTGAGAGAATTTAGTGTGCGAGAATTTAGTGTGGGAGAATTTAGTGTGGGAGAAATGATTATGTGGTGTTGTAGTGTAGACTAAGGAAATCAATAGGGTGTGTATATATAAATAAATCAAAGTTTACTGTGGGTAAGTTGAGTGGGGGTGTTTGGATTAGTGGGGAGGGGTGGGGTGGAGTTGTCCTTCTGGGTGTGGTTTAATCAGCCTCAAGTAGGTGAAGTGGGCGAAATAATGTTTTTGAGGAATGTTTATTTTTCGTAATATTGCTGTGACGAGGATTGTGGATGAGAAGAATTTGAGAGTGGTGAAGTAGTCGAAAGCTTGGTCGAGTAGTTGAAATGGGCGAAGTGAGGCGGTTGACGAGTGTTTATTTTATGAGAGGTGAGTACTCGTGAAGTTGTTTGAGTAGTTGATCTGTGAGGGATGTCGAGTTGACTTGATGGTGGTTGTGACGGAACCTCCCACTTAAGATTTCTCATAGGTGGGTGTCGTCAGACTAATCGTGAAGTTGTTGATATCGAACTAATTGTGGATCGTAGATGAGAGAGTTTTGCGTAGTTGATCTTTGAGAGATGTTGAGTTGATTAGCTGGTATGTGTGGCAAAAGTCTAGATTTGACAGCTATATGTGCTCAAAGTCTAGATTAGACAGTAACATGTGCCCAAAGTCTAGATTAGACAGCTATATGTGCTCAAAGTCTAGATTTGACAGTAACATGTGCCCAAAGTCTAGATTAGACAGTTACATGTGCCCAAAGTCTAGATTTGACAGTAACATGTGCCCAAAGTCTAGATTTGACAGTTGCATGTGCCCAAAGTCTAGATTAGACAGTTACATGTGCCCAAAGTTTAGATTAGACATTTACATGTGCCCAAAGTCTAGATTAGACAGTAACATGTGCCCAACGTCTAGATTAGACAGTTACATGTGCCCAAAGTCTAGATTTGACAGTTACATGTGCCCAAAGTCTAGATTAGACAGTAACATGTGCCCAAAGTCTAGATTTGACAGTTAATCGTGAAGTTATTTGAGTAGTTGAGCTTTGAGGGATGTTGACGAGTGTTTATTTTAGGTAAGTTTAGTAGTTGATCTTTGAGGGATGTTGACGAGTGTTTATTTTAGGTAAGTTTAGTAGTTGATCTTTGAGGGATGTTGACGAGTGTTTATTTTAGGTAAGTTTAGTAGTTGATCTTTGAGAGATGTTGACGAGTGTTTATTTTAGGTAAGTTTAGTAGTTGATCTTTGAGGGATGTTGACGAGTGTTTATTTTAGGTAAGTTTAGTAGTTGATCTTTGAGGGATGTTGACGAGTGTTTATTTTAGGTAAGTTTAGTAGTTGATCTTTGAGGGATGTTGACGAGTGTTTATTTTAGGTAAGTTTAGTAGTTGATCTTTGAGGGATGTTGACGAGTGTTTATTTTAGGTAAGTTTAGTAGTTGATCTTTGAGGGATGTTGACGAGTGTTTATTTTAGGTAAGTTTAGTAGTTGATCTTTGAGGGATGTTGACGAGTGTTTATTTTAGGTAAGTTTAGTAGTTGATCTTTGAGAGATGGTTAGTTGATTTGCTAGTGTTTGACTGAAGCCTCCCACCTAAGATTTCTCCTAGGTGGGTGTCGTCAGTCTGAAAAAATAGAAAATTGAAGATTAGCCACTCGTATATTGAAGACACCCAATACAAGTACTGGGTGACTCATCTCGAGGGCATGTGCACTTCGAGGGATGTGTGGGCGCAACCCCACGGCGATCGTTGGCAAGATTTGCAATTGATTGCTTGGTGAGTTGAGTAGTAGATTGACCGCCTCTCGACCCCGACAGCCAGCCCTAGGAAGGGCTGACCAACCAATGGCTAAGATTTATGTAGACTCATAACAGATACTTCACTTTGATCTTAGCCAAAAGGCCGAGAAGCGTCATCAGATATTAAATAATTTGTGCAACCGAGAAGTAGGACCGTTTTCTTTAAAGAGAGTAATTTTTGGCAAAGTTCGCAGTAAATACGCTGAATTTTTTTTTTTATAAATGTAGTATTATATTTGACAAGTTTTACAAAACGTCTAATATATGTTATATTCAAAATTCTTAGATTAAGCATGTCAAATTTTATACTAAACAAAACGTCTAAAATTGTTTCTAATTAAGACATCGGGTGATGGTGCGCCATGTGCGACTTCATGCCTTCTTCGGTGAGGTATATTTCGCATGGGATGCACTGTTTGACGGTTGCATTTTTGTGAAAAGTCCGATAGTGGGTTCCTATGTTATTGTGTATTTTTTGGTCTTTGCAGATGGTGCAACGTTTAAGCTCCGTATGTATTGCGTTCTCGTGTTGTATCGCTTCCTTCCCTGTTGGGAAATATTCAGTACAGTAGTCACAGTCGTAATAAGATTCCTCCTCGCATTTTTGTTCTTTAGTTTTTTTTTCCTTGTTCCGTAGGGCTATTTTCACTCTTCCTCTTCGATGACGGGCCGTGGTCTATTCCAGCAGTTGGGTTTTTTATTTCTTTGTTTTGAGATATTGGTGAGTTCTTGGTTGGGGTTTGAGCTGCAGTTGTGCTTGGGGTTGTTGCTTTCCCTGATGAGTTTGAAGGTGCTATTGGGAGCACGAGTTGTGTTGGTGCAGTTTTTGCTGTATCCTGTGTTGTGAGTTGATCATTGGGTTTTGCGGTTGGTTCAACTTGTTGGTTCGTTTGATTTTGGGATGCTGTTGGCTGCTGCGGAGGGGGTGTGATTCTAATTGGCTCTGGTTCAGCTATTTGTGGGGATAGGAGGCATTGGCTTGTCCAGTGTTGAGTTGAGTCGCATGATTGACAAGCTTGACGTCTGCCTGGTATGGCCACGAGTATGTTGACCGGTCTGTTTTTGTAATTGAATTTGATGTAGTGTGGTATGATGCTCGGTGTGTCTGAGAATATGGTGAAGCTGCGGTTGTTTGTGAAAGGAATGTTGTTCACTGTTGGCTCTTTTTTGCTGATGATTCTTAGCGCTTTTAGTAGGGCGTCGTTTCCTAAAGTTGGCGGGACCCACCTGAGGGTACCATTGACTTTGTCTTTGTGATAAATCGTAAAGTGCAGAGTGTAGGGCCCATGTTGTTTACTCGTTTTGTCCATTGTTGCTACGTTGAATTTGTCAGACGAGAAGTACCAAGTATCGCTGCGGCCGTAATTCATTAGTAGAATTTGGTGAGGGCTAATCAGTTTCCTGATGATATGCCCTCTAAGGTTTGGGTGTCCATTTGTCTGAATTTCAACTTGCATGACTGTGTTCGGTTGGCTGGGAAACAAGTCTGGTTGAACTTGTAGCTGAAAAGGGTTGGGCCCTGGATTTCATTAAGCCACCCGAACCGTAGTCCGGGTGGCTCCTCCCCAAGTCTCTCGACCCAGGGGGAACATTCGAGGGCGCAACCCCTCTGCTGGTTTCGACAATTTTTGCATAGGTCATCAGGCTAGGGGATGACATGGAGATTTACTCGAGGTAAATCTTTAGTAAAAGGCGAAAGATTTACTCGATGTGAAGAGAAACCAGATGATTTGAAAATGTGGGACACCGGTGTCCCTTGGTCATGTATCTAGAGTTGCTTAAATTAATCTTCTTGGTATTGATATTACGTCTGGTTGACACTCGTTACATTTCATTGTTGGATTATCTTTGACAATTTCTCGGAGTTGTAATTAACATTGTGTGATTAATCACCAAATGTTTTGAACAAGCTTTTATAAATGTATTTGTATACAATTAATACTGATGTCTGTTTATGTGTTTGTGTTTAAAAATGTATTAATACTTTATTCTCTTATTTTTATCGTTTAATTTTATAATTATCTTCCGTTCAAAACAACATTGTTTTATTTTCTCCCCTGACAAAAAAGCTCCACGCGCGAGATACTTTCACACAAACAAAAGACGACAGCAAACCGCTGTGAACTGTGTTACACCTTGGTGCACTCTCGGGACTAACACTAATATTCTGTGTCAGTTTTTAGTTCCATGTAGGGTGGGGTGGTGGGGGGGGGTGAGGGTGTGATGTAGTCTAGTATGGGGGAATTGAATGTTTGTGCGATTTTGGTGGAGATTATTTTTGTATCGAGTTTAGATTTGGGAGATTTTTAGTTTTGGAGGATTTATTGTAGGAGAATTTAGTGCGGGATAATTTAGTGTGAGAGCATTAAGTGTGGGGGAATCTAGTGTGGGAGATTTTAGTGCGAGAAAATTTTGTGTGTGGGAATTTAGATTTGGGGAATTTAGTGTGGGGGAATTTCGTGTGGGGAATTTAGTGTTGGAGAATTTAGTGCGGGAGAATTTAGTGTGTGGGAATTTAGTGTGGAGAAATTTAGTGCGGGTGAATTTTGTGTGTGGGAATTGAGTGTGGGAGAAATGATTGTGTGGTTTTGTAGTGTAGGCAAGGGAAACTATTTGAGTGTTTGTGTGTATATAAATAAATCTACAGTGGGTGTGATTGGGTTTACTGTGGGTAAGTTGGGTGGGGGTGTTTGGATTAGTGGGGGGAGGGTGGGGAAGTTGTCCTTCTAGATAAGGATTAATCGACCTCCGGATCATGTGACAATTTGACGGATTGTGTCATTTGTATAACGGTGCTTTATTTATTTCTTCATCTAAGACTAAATAGTAGGGAAAAAACATGTCTTATACCCTATATATTAACGAGCTTTCACAAGCGCTAAATTACAAAAGTAAGAGTACACTTTTAAAGCTATAATACTAAACACAAAGCTTTCTTCTGCTAGTCCGAATGTCTCGAGTTCCGGGCTCAGTTCTGTTGGGCTCCGTGAGTTCACCCAGCTCTGATGGGTACCTGGCGCATCTTAGGTAACTAAGGTGGATCGGCTTAGTACTGACCACATTATCTCCCTGTATGTCGAGGTGATTGAAACACGATCTTTACTTCATCTGCCATTTGTGTATTGGGCACGAAGCGGAAAAGATTATGAAGATAAGTTAAATAAAAAGCACGGGTCGATTTTAAAATCGTTCTTGGGTCAGCCGTTTCTTGGTTGTTTTCATCCATTATTTGTTTGATTTGTTTTGATCTTTGTATGCTTTGTTCTAGTATGAGAGTGTGGTGTGTTTGGTTTTCCGAGCCTATCTGCTCTGTTTTGCTTCTGATTTGTCTCCCCCTATATTTATATTCTTGTATTTTCGAAAGTTCTGTTTCTATTGAGTCTATTTGTTCTTTGTTAATGTTTTTTTCCCTAAAGCATACTTAATTTTTTTTTTATCTAGTTTAGTTTCTATGTGGTCCCTAACGCTACTAATGCTACAAGCATATTGAATTGATATTCGCTTAATGTCTTATTTAAAATCGTCCCAATGTTGGATTTTGTTCGATTTTGGTGATGACTTTGTGTAAAATTGTATTACGTCTTTTATGCTTTTGTATAGCGCTCGTCTAAAAATAGTGAATTATTGAGTTTCAAGTAGGTGTTGTGTTTTGGTTTGTTTTGTGTTTGTTCGTTGTTTAAAGTTGTCAGAACTACTGTATGGTCGCTAAACTGTAGTGTTGAGAATAGGTGTTTTACTTTGTTGATTTTCATGCTCAGTGTGGCGTAAATTCTGTCTTATCGGAATCTATTCCCAAATGTATTACATCAGTGAGTGGTTTGTAAGGTGTGTGGATATCGTGCTATGCATGTGTAGACTAGTTTGAAGGATGTTTTAATGTTGTTGATTTAGTAGGCGTGTGGTTTGTCTGCGGTTAAGCGGTATCGATTGATTTTTTTGGTTCTACAATGTCTAGGTTGTCTTCCACGAAATTAAAGTCCTTTGGGGCTGGGCGTGTTGGGGTTGGCCGTGTAGGGCTCTGGATAGTATCAGTTTCAATAATGTGTTCATTTTCTTTGCTTCGTGCACTATCTTTTTTATTTTTTCTTAAAGGCTTGTTTCTTCTTCCCTGAACTGTTGTCTTATGTCTATTCTCCTTCTGTGGTTGGAGCTATGGCTGTGGCTGGTTCTTGGGCTGGCTCGATTTCTGTGGCGACGACTGATGCATATTCTCTGTCATCTAAAAGTTGATCATTGTCAAAATAGTTGCCATCGTCGTCTATGATATATTGTCTCTTTCCCTTACATACAAGCTTCGGCAAGTGGCCGGCCCGTGTTTGGTCGTGCTACACAGGGGGCATATAGATTTCCTACCTTCAGTTGTAGTAACAAGGTGTAAGTTTCCCCACCGATCTCAAGATCAATGTAATGGGGTAAATCCTTTAAAGGAACGTTTGGGCATAAATCGACTGCCCACATATCACTCTTCCCGATTTTAAGAGTTGAAACTATTGTGTCTGGTTCTGATATTTCAATCATAATTTTGTTGATCATATTCGGGGTAATGGTAGGGGGTACCCATTTTGGGTGACCCCTCTGACCGTTTTTGTACACATGCAGCAGCAAAATGCTGCTACAATAATCCGAATGTTGACATATCACTGCCAAATGTAGAGAGTTGTAGATTTCATCTGATTTGAGAGAGATAAACCATTCACTTGGTTTCCCCAAGTTGTAGACATTAAGAATTTGAGAACGATTTACGTTCAGTTTACACGTAAATAGGTCCTCTAATATGAATTCGTGGATTCAACGTTCTTTTTTTCCTTTAATCAACACACATAGCGTGTTTTTGGGATGCCGCCCAGGTGCGGTCCCCGAAAGCGTGATTTTTTTGAAGAGTGTACTTACAGGTACATGGCTCTCCTTTTGTGACACATCACCGGTTTTTCTCCCACTTTGAAGAACATTTACAGTTTCATTTGAATAAGTATCTGTTACGGGTGTTGACACAGGCCAGCTGATGGTTTGCGTGGTGTCCGTACTATCTACAGCAGTGATTCCCAACCTTTTTCTAGTGGCGAACCCCTTTTATAAAAATTAAGTGACCTGCGACACCCATAGAATTAAAAAGTCGAAATTAGTAAGGAAATTAATCAGTACTAAAATTGATTTTCTAGTAGACTTTCAATGTGAATTATTATTGATAACTGTTTTTATACGATGAGTAAAACTGCATGCTATTAAATAGCCTAGACATTCGCGGTTGAGGTTTTGTTAACATCATTCTTAACATTTAATTTATTTCTTTGTTTGTTTTTAATTGTAGAAGTGATGAAAATTTATTCTCGCAAAGATATATGGACACAAAAGGAACTAAAACTCAAAAGGCAATCAATTTCACGTTTGGATATGAATGGTGCATACTACACCAAATTGTGTGAGCAGTTTTTCATCTGACTGGGAATCATTCCGCACATTTAAGAATCCATCTTGTAATTCATTGGGAATGCTCGCAACATCAGGGGAAACAGAGGATGGGTAACGTGTCAATGCAGATTCTTCTTCTTTCAGCTCAGGGGTAACGCCGCAGTTCGATGCCAAGAGATTCAAGATGCCCAGAAATCTGCTCTTTCAAATTTATATTTACCTCACAATCATAATCACCAAACATGGCAATGTTTTCAAGATTTATTTTTCTTCGCCAACTTTGCAGCTTTGATAATCATGAAAAGAGATAATAGCGTAGCCAGCGTACTGTATTGTAGAAAAGAATAGCCTCGTGATCTTTATTCATATCTTTGCACAGTTCTTTAAAAAGACGATGTTTAGGGCTCCAGATTTTAATATAAGTTACGACTTTCATTAGCGTTAGCAATGGAGTCGGAAGAGTCTTGTTGGCGAGGGCGTACAAGTGAATCATGCAATGGATTCCCCTTGGTTAGGGACCTAAATCGTTTGCTGTTTTCTGAAACCCCGATCTTGACCCAAACATAGATGGCACACCTTCCGTAGAAACTCCACAGCCGTTTTTCTATTGGAGCAATCATGCTGGTTATCTCCCTTACCATTCTCTGCCTGTGTCTGGTCGCCATTGTCAAACTGCTGCACTCCCTTCTCCAAGGCCCCATCGCTCTCATCATAAAAAAATTCATCTACGCGGACTTTCCCGGACCGCTGGGCTACCTCACTCGATACCTCGCCATCATCATCGGCGCCGGGTTGACCATCATCGTCCATAGCTCCTCCATCTTCACCTCCACCCTCACCCCGCTCGTCGGCATCGGGGTCATCGAACTCGACCGGATGTACCCTTTGACCCTGGGGTCAAACATCGGCACCACGACCACGGCGATTCTCTCAGCCTTAGCCAACACGGACGGCCTCAGAAACGCGTTACAAGCAGCCTTCTGCCACCTCTTCTTCAACATCACCGGCATCCTCCTGTTCTACCCCATCCCCTACCTCCGCTTCCCCATTCCGCTTGCCAAATTTCTAGGCAACTGCACGGCCGAGTACCGCTGGTTCGCCATCGTCTACATCCTCCTTATGTTCTTCCTCTTCCCCGCCCTAGTCTTCGCTCTCTCCATCCCGGGCTGGTACGTCCTCCTCGGCGTCCTCGGGCCCGTCTGCCTTCTCTTCATCATCATCGGCGTCATCAAATGCCTGCAGGCTAAACGTCCCCAGAGCCTGCCCAGAAAGCTCCAAGACTGGATGTTCCTACCCCAGCCGCTACGGTCTTTAGAACCCTATGATCGCGCCATGCAGAAAGTCTTCTTCTGCAAGCGGTTCCAGACAGACTCTACCGAGAAGACAGACACTGGGGCCACGTCAGACAGACAACCTAACGGAGAGTCCAGCACGCGACTTTAGTATGACCGCGTGACATTGTTTACAAAGTTCTATTATTGAAAACCTATTTATTCTATAATGGTGTTCATATTTATAACAGACATTTTTAATGTGAAATATTATATAAATATTTTCTGGTAATTTTTAAAAAATATATAAAATACTTGTCTTCTGTATCTGTCAAAATATCACGCGCGTGGAACTTTTTTGTTAAGGGAAAAAACAAATATTGAGTTCTTTCCAAGGGAGGTAGTTATAAATTTAAACTATAAAAAGATATTGGAAAAAATAAAAATATATTTTTAAGCAAAAATAAGTAAACAAACGTTAGTATAAATTATAGAAAATTATATTTAAAAAAAAAGTATTTAAAACCTTTGGAGATTAATAACAAAATGTTAATTACATCTCTTAGCAATCGTTAGTTGTTAATCGGATATATAGAAATCCCATATATCAACCAGCTTTAATATTAATACCAAGAAACATTTTTAATATCGGTCGAATAGGGGTCGTTAATGTTACAATTTTGTATTTGCTATTTAAGTCCACGCCTCTCGGGCTTTAGGCTAAGATCAAAGTGCAGTATCTGTTATGGATCTACATCAGGTGGAGCAGAGCGCATACAGACAGCTGGCAGCTGCTTACCAGTTCCACAACTGTTCCAGCCCCTTGGCAATGGTTCCATGATTTCCACTACCGAAGTGCACACTTTTTTTCCGAACATTTTCAATAGTAGCCTAATTGTTTTTTTATTCAGAAGGCATTTTTTTATGAGTCAGAGTGAATTAATTTGATTTGAGTGACATAGGTTTTAGTTATTAATATTAGCTTCTAAATTGGGTAGGGATAGTGCTATAGTTATATAATTTGGTTTTCTATCCTAGCAGAGCTAGCTAACATAATTTAATATGTTTTGTGCGAAACATGCATAGAATAAATATTATTTCATACTTAAACCCATTTATTTTCAATTCATTTACCTAATCCTAATCAAATACTATAATATTGACAAAAATGTAAGTGGCTCTTTATAAACTGAGATTTTGTAAATTGTAACTTTTGGCTCTTCCGTCTCAAAAGGTTGCCGACCCCTGATCTACATGGATCTTAGTCATTTGGTTGGTCAGCCCCCCTTAGGGCTGGCTGCCGGGGTCGAGAGGCGGTCAAATCTACTACTCTAATTCACGCAAATCTCGCCAACGACCGCTGTGGGGTTGCTCCCACACATCCCTCGACGTGCACATGCCCTCGAGATGAGTCACCCAGTACTTGTATTGGGTGGCTTCAAATGTACGAGTGGCTAACTTTCAATCTTCTATTTTTTTCAGCCTGACGACACCCACCTAGGAGAAATCTTAGATGGGAGGTCCGTCACAATCGCTAGCAAACACAACTACCTCGCTCACAACAAACTCACTACCACTCTGACGACACCCACCTAGGAGAAATCTTAGGTGGGAGGCTTCCATCAAACACTAGCAAATCAATTAACCGTCTCTCAAAGACCAACTACTCAACTTACCTTAAATAAATAATCGTCAACAGCTTCACTTCGACCACTTGAACTACTTCACCAAGCTCAAAATCCTCGACTCAGCAACATCAGCAAAACTTCATTCTTAAACGTCATTTCGCCCAACTCAATTACTCGACTACGTCACAACTTCACTCCTCTTCAAAACCACAATGAACAATATTTCAAAGCAACTCACTTCGAACGATCTCTCAACCAACCTAGGAAAAACCATACTTCAACGCAAGGACACTACCTCAACCACCCTCTCCAAGTTCTACACCATTCGATCAACTCCACCATCAACGACAAGACACCAAACTCGCTCTCTCAAAGTACAACTACCAACTAAGAATCAACCACTACCCAACCAAGATTGTATCACTCGCAAGAAGCAAGGCCAAAGGACGATAAGCGATCATGTTTTGTCATGTACGTTATGTTATTTTAAAAGAAACCAAGAAACCGGAAGTGAAAATAAGTGAATCAATGAAACAGGAAAATATGGAAAATACGACAAGCAAGGATTAAATTGTTTAAATGTGTATAATATTTCATGTATGTATATGCTCATGTAACCTACTCTTGCTGTCTCCCCTTTAGAGCTGGGGTAGACAGCAAGTGAGGAAGTCTATTAAACGCCAGACGAAAGAAAAAAAAAAAATTAAACTAGACTAGAGATGATTTAGGTGGGAGGCTTCCGTCAATTACCAGCAAATGAACTAACCATTTCTCAATACCAACTCAACTTACCCAAAATAAACACTCGTCAATAACTCCACTCTACTCATCTCAACTACCTGACCAAGCTCAAAGTCTTCATATCTACAATCCTCGACCCAGCATATCAGGAAAACATCACTCTTCATCGACACATCGCCCTTCATCGAAACATCACCCACCTCAATTACTAGACTACGACACAACTCCGCCACTCTCTCCAAGCTCCATTCCATCGAACAATACTACTATCAAAGACAATACACGAGACTCGCCGCTTCACCAACTCATCATACCTCATCGATTCAACTCTACCATCAACGCCATGACATCAAACTCATCCCTTTATCAACGGAACATCCCTCACTGATACTCTCGAACTACATCTACCAACCAAGAGTCAACCACAACCTAATCAAGATAGTTTATACGCGCAAGAACAAAGGCCAAGAACTACGAGAAGCGATCATGCATTTTCCTGTACTTTATGTTATATGTTAAGAATCCGGAAATGAAAAACAAGAAATCAGAAGAACATGGGAAAATGAAATCAAGGAACATGGAAAAATGGAACCAAGAAAACAGAAGGAAAATCAAGAAAATTACATTGTACATTTTTCTCTTTATGCAATGCTATGTATTGTATCTATTTTATCATGTTCATGCAACCTCTCCACAAAGCTGGCTCCTGGCTCTACAGGAGTGAACTGTGTGGAAGGAAGACTATTAAACTTTTAAAAAAAAATATATTTATATATGTACGAGCTCCTCGAACATTCCGATTATTGCAAGAGCCTGCTTCTACTCTACGCAGAAAAGAACGGACAAAGGGGCCATTTAAAATGGGTGCCCCCTACAATCACCGAAAACACAATCAACCAGATCGTGAGAACACTGGCCGTAGCTGACATGAACGTCACAACTCTCCGAATGGGGAAAGGTGACAAGTGGGCCATCGATTTCCACCCCAACGCTCCTCTGTAAGATCTCCCCCACTATCTGGATGTGGAAATCGGTGGAGAAATCCACCAACTACTACTACTTCAACTAAACGGAAGGAAAACTGTCTGCAGACTGTGTAATACCACTCTTTACGGACCCTCGGCTTGCAAAAGCCAATTTGTACGCGAACGAGACAACATTCAAATAGACGAGGGTGGCAACCATCATCTAGGCATCGAGACTACAAGAACCGAAACTTCAGACGACAACGACTCCGCATGCTAAGAGAACAGATATTTCAATCCGTGGTCCGGATTACTAGTGGGCTAATTATGGTCTAGTTTTCAAGGTTCCGGTTAAATCAGTGGCGCCGTTAGCTTAGCGATCCGGCTAAGTCAGTATTCCGGCTAACGCAGTGGTCTGGCAAAATCAGTGGTCCGGCAAAAATCAGTGATCTGGCTTACGGGTCCGGTTAAATCAGTGGTCCGATACTCAGTGTTCTAGTTAACTTATTAATCCGGCTCACTCAGTCGTCCGGCTAACTTAGTCCTCCGGCTATCCCAGTTGTCCGGCTACATTAGTGGTCAGGCAAACTCAGTGGTCCGGTTAACTTAGTGATCCGGAAAAATAACAGTGAACCGGCTTTCTCCATGATTCGGTTTACTTGGTGTTCCGGCTAACTCAGTGGTCCGGCTAACTCAGTGGTCCGGCAAAATAAGTGAACCGACTATCTCAATGCTTCTGTTTACTTGGTGTTCCGGCTACCTTAGTGGTCCGGCTAATTTAGTATTCTGGCTATCCCAGTGGTCCGGCTTATGGGTCCGGCTAATCCAGTATTCCAACTTACTATTTGGTCCGGTTAAATCGTTGGTCCGGCTAACTCAGTGGTCCGTCTAGCCCCGTGATCCGGTTCACTAAATGTTCCGGCTAACTAAGTGTTCCGGCTAACAGGTCCGGCTAAGTGTTCCGACTACCGGGTCCGGCTATCTTACCACGTGTCAAACAGATCCGGTTACCGACCTTGTTACCACAGCGCTGATTGTGTTTCTCACCCGGCTGGTCAATGATTGATGCACGTGCTACTGGGGTGTACTCAAGACCTGCTGAAGAATTAGGGAGAGGCGGGGGTGGGAGTGGGGGTGAAATGCCCACATATTAATAGTGTTAGTCCCGAGAGTGCACCAAGGTGTAACACAATTCTCAGCGGTTTGCTGTCATCTCCTGTTTCTGTCAAAGTATCACGCGCGTAGAACTTTTTTGTCAGGGGAAATAACAATGTTTTCTCTAAAAGGAGATAATTATATAATTAAACCATAAAGAGAAAAGAAAAAGAATTAATACATATTGAAAAAAAAAACAAGTAAACAAACGTTAGGATTAATTATAAAAAATTAAATTACAAGGAAAGTATTTAAAACTTTTGGTGATTAATAACAAATTGTTAATCACAAATCCCAGTAATTGTTAGTTGCTAATCCAATAATATGTTGCCAATAGTATCAACCAGCTGTAATATTAATACCAAGAAAACTAAAGATTAAGTAATGCTTCTATCAGTTGAGTAAAGTCTTGAATTTATATCTGTTACCAGGTAGCCCCGTAAGTTTACGGGACAGATTTTAGATTTAAATTTTAGCAGACGACTGGACAAGTACAGTATACCAACACACACTATAAATAGTAACACCTCAGTAGTCAGTTCACACACAACACAGTCTCTTACGCCTGGCTCGCCTTAAACTCACACACTCAGTGTCCCGTCAACCATCGCGACCCGCCCCTCACCCTCAGCATTCATGTCACGCAACAATGATCTCGCTGCCTGGTCATTTTACCCAACCAACCTTTACCTTCACCTCCACCTCCCCGCCTCATCAACGTTCTTCCCTTAAATCTAGTTTATTCATGTAACTCTAAGCATATTGTGGCTGTTAAGGAATTTTATTTGAAAACTTTTGTAATTGCCTTTTTTTTACACTGTCATACAGTTTTAAATATCTGTTGTTCAAGCGTGTATCACCCCCCCCCAAAAAAAAAGCAATGCATACGAGATTCGTCCCCCCCCTCCCCCCCTTCCTTGTCACCAATGCTGGATACCCCTAATACTGCATTACGTAAAATTTGAAGACTTATCTCCCCTTCTAGCAGTCATGTCACGCAACAATGATTGCGCTGCCTGGCCTGCCTTACCCAACCAACTCACACACATCTCGCCCCGCCCCTTTACTGCACTGTTTTTTTTTTTTTATTTAATGGTAAAGTTGTTCATCCATGTAATTTTGAGACAGAATATAGCATGTTGTTAAATCATTTCTTTTGAAAGCAGTGAAAGTGTACTATCTATTGGCGTTTCCATACAGGACCTTCAGCTCACTGCTAGCAGCAAGATACATCACCATAAAGATGTAAAACATTTCCTTTTTTATTTGTATTAATACACCAACTCTGAGACTGTCAAATACTACAAGCTTTATATTTCAAACATATGTCTTTCATTCATGTAATATATTACCACTAACTGATCTCCTGTGTATGTTAAATAAGATATTAGACAGTTTTTTTTTTGTTTGTTCATTTTTCCATATTATTCTCTCCATATGAGATTGGGAAAGTTACCTCCCCTTTTAGCAGCAATGTCACGCATCAACCACCCCACCGATTCACTGAGACGTTCCGTCTGAACGAAACAGTATATGTGTGTGTTTTTAGTTTGTTTTTTTCTTGGTTTATTTGCTCTTGTATTCACATATGTCATTGTACAAACCTTGAGATTGTCAAATACGACACGTTCCTTTTATTTTTATGTCATACATCCTTTTTTCTCATATATTAATCATCTAAAATGTAATTTATTATTATTAATTTAACCCCAGTGATGGTTAAATATTTTGACAATTGTTTTATTGAAAATAAAAGCATTTTAAAAAAAAATCTACTCAACTATTGTTGAAATAAATCACTGAACATTCTTATAGAAATTGCTGGAAGAAAGCAGGCGTGCCAATTCTGCTCCTCAACTCTACACTGGTCCAACCAATGCCAAGCTTTCAACCCAGAGTCAACGCCCAAGGACCAACCTTCAGCACAAAATACTGCGCCACCTGCACCACAAGCTTCCATCATCAAGCAAAATCCAAAACTCTCCAACCAAGGACGCAGCAAAAGACCCAGAGACAGAAGCAACAGAGCCGGATTCAGAAATAGAAACCGCCTCGTCAACAAAAAGGAAATATCAAACGAGTCCCACAGAACAAGGAAAAATAACTAAATCCAAAAAAATCGAGAAACTAATCCACGATCACCTAACATGCAGCTTCTGCCCCAGCTCGTATCAAACAGTTAAGGAAGTACTAAATCACGAAAGAACAGAACACACTTATCTCAAACAATGCAACTTCTGTAATAATGCAAAAACCCACAATGACTTACATCGACACTACACGGAAAAACACAACAGCGAAACCAACTTCAGCTGCTGTTTTTGTGATAAAAACCTCCCAGAAAAAAAGCATTCATCATCACGTATTAGCTCACCATTCAAATCTCTTGTCTCAGAAAGAAAGGGAGAGAGAAAGCCATAAGGTAAAAGAGTACAGTTTCACAGTTCAGAAGGGAAAGAAGTAGTCAATTAAAAATTTAAACGTTTTGTTATAATAGAAACTCAAAATTGTATGACATGCTTAACTATAATTGTATGCAATACTATGTATACTATGTATATTTTAAACATGCAACCTTTCCACACAGCTAGCTCCTAGGAGTGAACTGCGTGTAAGGAATTATATTAAAATATATATATATTTTGTTAGCAGGTAAATGTTATGGACTACCCCACCCCTCTCCCCCCACCCGCAAATGTACCCTCCTAAAAAAAAGACCTGTCAAAAATGGTCTGTGTAACTATCTTTTTATTTTATATATTATGTATAAATTCAACTATGTAAAATTTGCTGATGTTAATGTATTTGTTTTAAATTGCAAAAAAAAAAAAAAATAATTTAACTTTATATATTAGATTTAAAAAAAAATAAAAAAATGTAATGGATCCGGGTCGGCAACCTACGGCTCCATGCACGCAAATTAATAATTATCTTATTTCCAAAACTCATGAAAATGTTTTTCTGCATCACTCGGTAATGAACGATATAATAATAAATATAAACAATAAACACTCACTATTCTATCAGAACTAGGCATGCTGCCTAGCTTCGCTTAGGTTTTCAAAACATTGAGAATTTTAATGCTTAATTAATTACTGATTGGCTGATATGTGTAGTCTTACGTTTAAACAGTAACGCTAATTTTAGAGAAATTGTTGTTGTTGTTGTTTGTTGTTTATAGCCCGTTTTCAGAGAGATTGATGTGATGTAGGGAAAATTCAGACCGGTCATTTCTAAAGGACTTCCGGAGTTTTCTACGATCTACAAAGTTATGAAGAGGTTTCAACGTGGGACATTTTTATAGCTCATATATGTATAACTCATATAAGGCGCCGGTCAGTCGAGGTCAGTTTCGACCCCCTCATCGTCGACCCTTCGTCCAACCAGCACCGCCCCCCCCCCCCCCCGTGTTCTGTCGCCCCTTGACAGGATCCTGCCAAATTTGAAGCTCCTGCGGCGCCGGGAAGTGCCCTCTCGGGCACCCGATAACTTTGCTTTTTATATTATAGCGATTAGCAAATTGCATAGATAAACACGAAGATTTCAATAAAGTAATTAAGGCCTGAAATAGTTTAGTATAGAAATTTATTATTGGAATACATTCTAGATCTAGGTAGGGTCTAGATCTGTCTAAGTCTAGTTTTCCGTAGATCTAGATCATCTAGATCTAGAATCTCTAGATCTAGAAGTTCTAGAATATTTAGATCTAGAAGATCTAGAATATCTAGATCTAGATCTAGAATCCTAATAGATATTTTTTTTTAAGTATAGGCCGAGAAAATTGTATTGTATACATTTTTTAGCGTCCTTAGATCAAAATAATAATTGAATGAAATAGTTCGATTCTTTATATTCTAAACTCGGAAGATGGCGTCATTAATTCTGTGCTCATTCCTTAGTGTAAACATTGGTAACGTCATTGTTTCATGCGTTCTTTTTCACAACTATAAACACTTTCCGGTTGCATAATTAAAACTGTTTTACTACATTCGAATACGCCCTTTTTTTTCTTCTTCAAATAAAATTGTGTTTGTACGTTAAAAACATCTAACATATTATTTTCAACCAAATCCCATATCAAGATCTCCATATATCGCTGAAAATTCTGCGAAAATATTTTGCGGACAGAGAGAGAGAGAGAGATAGAGACAGAGAGACAGAGAGAGAGAGAGAGAGAGAGAGAAGTGCGCACATGGGCTTTTATATATTAGGATATGTAGTTACTCCCTATTTTAATGAAGGCCTACTTCTTATAACCTTGTCCATCCCGAATTGAAACATGCAAGTTCCTTGTGAATATTTCAAAGAAACTAAACGAGCGAAATGCAAAACTACAAGGAAAGGAAAACACAGCCTACCACAGCATACGCCTTTTCTTGAAGAATTCGATTGTTTCGAAAGTATTTTTTATTTTTATTTTATTTTTAATTTATTTTTGTTGTTGTTGAAGATAAATTACTTAATTTCGATACATAATATGAAGACAATTTTATGATGAAACCTATGCTACTATTAACATGAATAACTTCAGCATTAGATTAAAAAAAATAAAGGATAGATCTAGATAGAATTGAGAGATTTGAGCAATTCAAAACAAATGCAAGTTCTATGGTGTTCATAGTAGATTCTCTCTCAACACAAAAACAAAAGAGATCAACATTGAGCCATTTAGAATTGATGCTGGTTCGCTTAAAATGAAATTGCTGGATTTGAAAACCAAACATTTGTGGAGTGGTAAGTTCACGTAAATCAAGACCAATTAGAAGATTTGGAGGTCCGGAAAAACACACTAAATTCTGCCCCACTAAATTCACCAACATAAATTCTCGCACACTAAATTCACCCACATAAATTCTCGCACACTAAATTCACCCACACAAATTCTCGCACACTAAACTCTCAGACTAAATTCTGCCACACTAAATTCTCTCACACTAAATTATCGCACAATAAATTCTCCCACACTAAATTCTCCCACACTAAATTCTCCCACACTAAATTCTCCCACACTAAATTCTCCCACACTAAACTCTTCGACACTTAAAATCTCCCAAATCTAAACTCGATACAAAAATAGTCTCCACCAAAATAACCCAAACATTCAACTCCCCCTTACTAGTTTCCATCACACACTCCCCCCCCCCACCCCACCCAACAAGGAATGAAAAAGTGACACAGAATGTTGGTGGTACTCCCGAGAGTGCACCAAGGTGTAACACAGTTCACAGCGGTTTGATCTCGTCTTTGGCTGTGTCAAAATATCTCGCACGTAGAACTTTTTTGTCAGGGGAAATAACAAACAATAATTTTTTTTTGAATGGGGGGGGGGGGGGGTAACTATAAAATTAAACGATAAAAAGAAAAAAAAAAGTATTAATAAATATTGAAACAGAAACAAGTAAACAAATGTTAAAATTAATTATAAAAAATTAAATTAAAAGAACAATATTTAAAAACTAGGTGATTAATAACAAAATGTTAATTACAACTCCTAGTAATTGTTAGATGTTAATCCTATAATTAGCAAACACTAGTATAAACCAGCTATATTATTAATACCAAGAAATTTTTAAAAGCTATCTTTCTAATTGCCTTCGCAACTGCGTGTTTTTATTTCTGAGTGATTTTTTTATCTTTAAGATGGCTGGTGTCTTTAATAGCAAATTGACTATCTCGAATGAATAGGGTTGATATAAATCAAAATGACTCTAGAAAACATCAAGCTTATCTACTTCGATGTAGTGGTAGTGCTGAGGTGACACGGTTAATCCTGGCAGCAGCAGACGTCAAGTACGAGGACATCAGATACATTTTTCAGAGATGGCCCGCCGAGAAATCAAAAATGCCTTTTGGGCAACTACCAGTACTAAATATAGATGGCAAAATGTTTGGCCAGAGCCTTGCAATAGCAGCTTACATTGCCAAGGAAGCAGGATTTTATCCTAAAAGTAATCTTGATGGGTTAAAAGTGGATCAAGTAGTTCAGCTGGGAGTTGACTTTCAAACCGTAGCAATAACAGCTGTGTTTCACAAAGATGAAGCTAAAAAGAGTGAGCTTGAGAAAGAGCTCAAGGAAGTAGAAGTGCCCAAGTACTTAGACTTTTTTGAAAAACTTTTGAAAGAATCTGGAACAGGACATTGTGTTGGTACAACGTTAACTCTTGCAGACTTCTGCATCTATGATATAATCTCTGTGATGATAGACAGAGGAGTCCTCAGTACTTCCAAACATCCGTTAGTGGATGGGTTAGTTAAGAAAATTGAAAGTAATGCTAATGTAAATACATATTTGGCAAACAGAAAGAAGACTTATTTTTTAATACAGAATAGAAACCTCAAGATTTTTAAATTACCTGTCCATTATAAAAATTAAGGCTTTGTAACACAAAAAACAACAATATCGGCATCTTAACATTTTGCCACATTATTAAAACAATTGTATGTAATTGACAGAAGTAATCTTTTTTAATTAAGATAAAAAAAATACAATTTTAAAAATCTGTACTAAATTTAACTGTCTAAAGATGCTAATAATGTTTAAAATGAAAATTTCCACAGCGGTAATATTTGAAAATATCACATTTGACAAACTTTCCAATTGTATATTGTAGCATAAATATTTTATTCAACATTTGATTTCATTCACTTAATTGGTTTATTGTTGTGAAATTCAGCTAATGGAAGTAAGTTTATTGAATCAAACTTAACATTGGCTGTCTATGTAAATAATAGCAATCCATATTTGATGTAACTTTAAATTAATGTAAAATGTAAATAAATATCTTGTAGAGAAAAAAAAAAGAAAAAATTACTGAAGTCTCATAGATGTTTGAAAGGGAAGAATGTTTGCTTTGATGTGTCATGTTGTAATAACATAACTTTTCCGGTTGCTTAAAATTCGTTTCATTTTAATTCACTGTAATCACAAATAAATTTCAGCTCTACTTAAAAACCCAAATTCCACCCCGTCCCCCCCCCTCACCCACCACGCCGAGGGAAGTGTTTCTTCCAGACTTTTTTCTCCGGGGGGGGGGCACTTGAAATTTTCGGGGGGGGGGGGGGCGGTAGACTTTCTTCGGGGTGGGGGGGTAGACACTATTAAAAGTATATATTTTCTATATAAATTATATAAATTTAATTTCGTTTGGGGGGGGGGCGGTAAATTTTTTTCGAAGGACTTCGACCCCCCCCCCCCCCCCCCCCCGAAGAGATGCCTGGAAGAAACTCTGGCCGAGGGGAAAAAAATCCCGTTTTGTATTAGATCTATGTATAAGTAAACCATTTTAAATGAATGAAAGCAGGCTACAAGTAAGAATGAAATATTACTATTGTAAATCTGTATCAGTCCTCACAAGCCGATGATGAAAACTGTAATACGAAAGCGAACACACACAACTGACGCTGTAAATTACATGTCTGAGGCAAAAAAATAAAGAAAAAAAAAAGAAAAAAAAAACTAATTCCATTTAATTTTCTCCATTTGATTACTATATATGCAATTGATGTTCGTGTCTTTGATGCTGTGTAAAACCATCAAATTACTATTACTGATTTAAATGTTTAAAGTTTAAAACAATTGAAAAAAAACTTCTCAAGTTTCTCTTCTTAAACTATGCTGTACAAGTCCATTTATCCTGATAAATAAAACAAACCATTTGATTTTTTTTTAAAAACGGAAATGCCACCCATACGACACAAAACAATGATTTGAGGTTTGAACAAGCAAGGCATAAATAGAAATGCTATAATATGCAGGTATATCGAAAACACACTCGCCGGTCATGAAGATTAAATAATTGTGTGTGTGTGTGTACGAGCGAAATTTCTTTCGGTACCTTATAAGTTCCGTTACGTGACGTCAGACAAATCAAACGCGAGATTCTCACGTGATTCCGTGCACACGAGCTTCGTGTAAGAAACGTCATCATATTGCGTGACACGTCATCAGATTGTGTGACACGTCATCACTGAGGTGACCTAGGACACCGCGCGACAAAAATCTGGTCAAAAACTTGTTGACTTTGGATCAAGAGCTCTACCTACGACTGACGACCATCTTGGCGCATGCGCGAACGGAAGTGAAGTGTATGGTTCGGGACGAGAATTGTCTAATGTCGAGTAACTAGTCAATTAGGTAAATTTGACTTGGTTAGACATCTCGACTTAATTAGCAAAATAGGGTTTCAGGTCGCGTCGGCTAAATACAATAAAATGAAAGTATGTTGATTTTTGTGTGTGTCTGTGTGTTTGCCTATGTGTGTGTGTGTCTGTGTGTGTGTGCCCTTTGTGTATGGCTACACCTTTCATCTAGTCGCCGTGAAACTTTGGTTAGTTGATAAAAATACTTCCTGAATGGGAATTGAATTTTATTGAAATCTTAAACTCTGCTAAGTATCTATTAGTTTCTTACTTACTACAGTAATACAATCTTGCTCAATTATACACGAATGCAGTTCGTCTAGTGAGTTCAACTATTGAATGTTACAATAAGAAGCTATAAGAGACAGCTGAAACAGATCATTCCCTCAGGCTCGGCCATAATCCCTATATAACATTACTGTAAGCCATCTCTACTCTCTTGTTTGGGTAGGGAGAGGGGGGGGGGAGGATTTTGATCAAAGGTTACCTCCATGACGTGTGACGTCACGACAAGAAACATGGCGCCCACGGCTTATGAACACATGCATGATTGATGCTGCGAGACGGGTATCACGTGACGGCTGCTAAGAGAAAAGTTATTTCGTTCCGTGGTCCGGTTTACTAGTGGGCTAATTATGGTCTAGTTTTCAAGGGTCCGGTTAAATCAGTGGCGCGGTCAGCTTAGCGGTCCGGCAAAGTCTGTATTCCGGCTAACGCAGTGCTCCGGAAAAATCAGTGGTCCGGCAAAAATCAGTGATCTGGCTTACGGGTCCGGCTAATTCAGTATTCCGGCTAACTTTTGTATTCCCGCTAACTCAGTGGTCCAGATAACTAAGTGATCTGGTTTACTAAGTGTTCCGGCTAAATTATTGGTCCGGCTAAACCAGTGGTGCGGCTAACTCAGCGTTCCGGCTAGCTCCATGATCTGGTTTACTAAGTGTTCAGGCTAACTAAGTGTTCCGGTTAACAGGTCCGACTAAGTATTCCGTCTACCGGGTCCGGCTATCTTACCACGAGTCAAACAGATCCGGTTACCGACCTTGTTACCGCCGCGCTGATTGTGTTTCTCACCCGGCTGGTCAATGATTGATGCACGTGCTACTGGGGTGTACTCACGCCGCGCTGATCCGTTTGCCCATGCGAATGCCCTCTAGAGAGCGATTGGTGGTTTTTTTTGTGGTGTTAAGACCTGCTGAAGAATTAGGGAGAGACGGGGGTGGGGTGAAGTGGGGGTGAAATGCCCACAGATTATTAGTGTTAGTCCCGAGAGTGCACCAAGGTGTAACACAGTTCACAGCGGTTAGCTGTCGTCTTTTGTTTGTTGGAAAGTAACTCGCTCGTGGGACTTTTTTTGTCAGGGGAGAAAACAAACAACGTTTTTTTTTTCAAGGGAGGTAATTATAAAATTAAAAGATAAAAAGAAGTAAAAAAAGTAGTAATAATATTTGAAACAAAAAACAAGTAAACTGACTTTAGTATTAATTATAGAAAAATAAATTTTAAACAGTTCTTTAAAACATTTGGTCATTTATAACACAATATTAATTACAACTACCAGTAATTTTTAATAATAATCCAATAATCAAATGTAACTAGTTTCAACCAGCTGTAATATTTATACCAAGAAGCTTAATTACACATTCTTTGGAGACCGGGTCTTGTGCTAGTAAACTCACTTCAGCGTATTTGTTTGTTTTTTTTGTTAGCAAAATGTAATGGATCAGGATCGACAACCATTGGCTCCATGCACACATACTATTAATTATCTTGTTTTCAGAACTCATTAAAATGCTTTTCTGCAACACTCGGTAATGAACGATATAATAATAAATAGAAACAATAAACACTCGCTATTCTATTAGAACTGCTGCCTAGCTTCGCTTAGGTTTTCAAAAACATTGAGAATCTTAATTCTTAATTGATTAGTGATTGGCTGATATGTGTAGTGCTTACGTTTAAACAGAAACGCTAATTTTAGAGAAATTGTTGTTGTTGTTGTTTGTTGTTTATAGCCCGTTTTAAGAGAGATTGATGTGATGTAGGGAAAATTCGGACCGGTCAGTTCTGAAGGTCTTCCGGAGCCCCTACGATCTCAAACGTTATGAAGAGGTTCCTGGATTTGACAACCAAACATTTGTGGAGTGGTAAGTTCACGGAAATCACTAGCAAGTTAGGAGAATTGGAGGTCCAGTAAAACAAGCACGTTACCCTGCACAAAAGGACGACTCTAAAGCAGGGGTCTCCAAACTTTTCAGTCCGAGGGCCGCATTAACTATCAAATTTCAGTTTGGGGGCCAGTTTCTTCCTGGCATGTCTTTGATTTTTCTGTGCAAAGTTCCTCATCATCACCAACAAACGATTTTTTCTTGGACAAAAAGGTCTCCGCGGGCCGGATGAGAGGACTTCGCGGGCCGCATCCGGCCCGCGGGCCGTAGTTTGGAGACCCCTGCTATAATTAGTAAACACTAGTATCAAACAGCTATTATATTAATACCGAGAAGAATACCAAGCTACTGTTCGAGATCTCGATGACAACGTGATCTTATAAATATATCTGCGTATTCACTGAAGTCGCACTTAATATGTTAGCACAGGGACGGCAACTTGCGGATCGCAAGCCGCATGCGGCTCCTGTGATGTCATGGTGCGCTCTCCAGTTCCATGCTTAATAATTAATAATTATTTAGTTTCATTTTCAAAACGCATAAAAATATTATAATGAAAAGAAAAACAACTTTAATAGGATTAAAAAACTCACCAGAGAACAGTGAGAATAGGCGAGGTAGAAAGTAAATGGACAGCTGACAGCCGTTTGGGCACCAGGCCCAACCCCACAGCCGCGCTGTAGCCAGCCCCGTGGAGACCATTCCATGTTTGCCACTGCCCAAGGGCCGCCCTTTTCGATTGTCGTTACATGGGGAATGTTATTTTATTCAGAATGCATTCCTCTACCTGTCAGTATGCAATAATTTTACCTGAGTGACGAAGTATGTTAGTTATTAGTTTCCTACGGTTGAGCTATAAGGTACTGGACTCTGGGTTCGCGTGGGGTGAAAGATAAGCCTTGTGAGAACCGAAAGACAGAAGCGACCGATACAGTAATCAAACCGATATCCAAACCAGTCAGTCGGAGCCTGCCGTGCTGAGGCCTGCCTGGCAATGAAAGACACCTTCTGAACCAGAATAATAGCTTTTGAAACAGGTAAAACTCTTTAAGTATTATTTTTGCAATTACCAGTAAATAGGTGTGTGTGCAATTCAGTGATCCAACCCATACCTTATCATTATTTAAAAAAAAAAATGATCTTTAAAGTACACAATAAAATAGTTGCTTATTAGAAAATGTGTGAGCTCAACTATAAGACCAATGGTTTAGTTACATGTAGGCTATTGTTTAAAATCTTCCGCCTATTAGATCAAATAGTAATAAAAATAGAAAAGCGTGCTTTTATACCAACTCTGATTTTTAAAAACTTAAATTATATCGTAAGATTTTAGCATTTATGATGACAATATATTTAATTCTGATTGTAGACAACATATTTTTGTTAAAGAAATAAACTAAAGTTTCTTTACTACATAATAAAGTAATTAGTGATATGTGATAATATTTGCAATTAAATTTGTAGATATACATATTTATATTAAGAGAGTGATTATTTCCCCTAGTTCGTTTGTCTTAATTTTCAAGGATTAAAAAACGATTGTGTTGCGTTCATCGTGTGTATCTTTTTTTTTTTTTGTTTTTTTTTTATTTAGAGTGATAAATTGTTTAATTTTGTCGGCCAACATTGTGTGTTTTGTTCTTATTTCTTCAGAGTACTTTCAGAGTATTTTCAATTTATTTTAAATCATAGTGAAGCAATGACATACAGCCAAAATATATATATATATATATATATATATATATATATATATGTATACATATATATATATATATATATATATATATATATATATATATATATATATATAATGCTTGAAAAAAATGGAACCCCCCCCCCCCCCATGAGAAGATCCTGGCTACGCCACAGGGTGTCCGTAAAGAAAAAACAAAAAGTTATTTTCTTCTAAAGTGGATTGGGATAGTCCTATAGATATATTATGTGATTTCTAATTGTATCATAGCAGATCTAGCTAAAACAGTTTTTGTGCGAAACATGTGTTTGTTCTTATATGAAATATTAAGTTCATATTTAGCGCTATTTATTTCAAATCAAAGTCAAATGTATTTACCTAATCCTTATCAAATATTAAAATATTGAAAAAAATAATGTTAAATGCTCTTTAATACTGGGATAATTTGTAAATTGTAACTTTTGGCTCTTCCGTCTCTAAAGGTTGCCGACCCCTGTGCTAAGGTTATCGTAAGATTGTCTATTTATCTATACGAAATTAACATTTTTAAAAACCCATTGGAACAGGGGTCGGCAACCTTTTGATACGTAAGAGCCAAAGTTACAATTTACAAACTTTCCTAGTTTTTAAAGAGCCACAACATTTTTAGTTCAATATTCGGTATTTGATTAGGATTAGGTAAATAAAGTTGATTTGTTATTCAAAATAAACAGCTTTAAATATGAAATAATATTTATTCATATAAAAACAGACATGTCTCGCCAGAATAGTAAAATTAGTAATCAAATAATATTATTCTAGCAATATCTAAATCCACTTTAGAAGCTATTTATTTTATTTTATTTTCTCTTTACGGATATCACCGTCTCAGGAGGTGTCTCCCATTAGCCAGTCAGGCCTCAACACGACAAACGCCTTCTAATTGGCTTGGATATGGGTTTGAATAACATGCATCGTTCGCTTCTATCCTGGTTCTCACCAGGCTTATCTTCCATTCCACTGAACGCGGGGTAAATTCGTACCCCAACGTCCAGTAAAAATGAAATTATATAACTATTAATATTTGTTCAAGGAGCTGGAGAGCCGCATCTGGAGGTGAAAAGAGCCGCATGCGGCTCCCAAGCCGCAGGTTGCCGACCCCTACATTAGAACAGTGGTTAGGTAGGATAAAAACAAGCTTTAAATTTCAACCTACAAGTTGTTTTAAAAGTTATTTATATCTTTTTATATTTCACAAAAATCCCGGATTTTTTATATGAATATAAAATATATAATTAAAATATTTTTGAAACATTTAAATAATATTAATTCTTTAATGCAACACTGATTTTTGTAATATATTAATTATTATATTTTAATCCATAGGTGAGTTTTTTTTCAAGGGAATGTACTCCACATTAAACGACAAAGCTATTGGAGCAATCATGCTGGTTATCTCCCTTACCATTCTCTGCCTGAGTCTGGTCGCCATTGTCAAACTGCTGCATTCCCTTCTCCAAGGCCCCATCGCTCTCATCATCAAAAAATTCATCAACGCGGACTTTCCCGGACCGCTGGGCTACCTCACCGGATACCTCGCCATCATCATCGGCGCCGGGTTGACCATCATCGTCCAGAGCTCCTCCATCTTCACCTCCACCCTCACCCCGCTCGTCGGCATCGGGGTCATCGAACTCGACCGGATGTACCCTTTGACCCTTTGGTCAAACATCGGCATTACGACCACGGCGATTCACTCAGCCTTAGCCAACACGGACGGCCTCAGAAACGCGTTACAAGCAGCCTTCTGCCACCTCTTCTTCAACATCACCGGCATCCTCCTGTTCTACCCCATCCCCTACCTCCGCTTCCCCATCCCGCTTGCCAAATTTCTAGGCAACTGCACGGCCGAGTACCGCTGGTTCGCCATCGTCTTCCTCATGTTCTTCCTCTTCCCCGCCCTAGTCTTCGCTCTCTCCATCCCGGGCTGGTACGTCCTCCTCGGCGTCCTCGGGCCCGTCTGCCTTCTCTTCATCATCATCGACGTCATCAAATGCCTGCAGGCTAAACGTCCCCAGAGCCTGCCCAGAAAGATCCAAGACTGGATGTTCCTACCCCAGCCGCTACGGTCTTTAGAACCCTATGATCGCGCCATGCAGAAAGTCTTCTTCTGCAAGCGATTCCAGACAGACTCTACCGAGAAGACAGACACTGGTGCCACGTCAGACAGACACGCTAACGGAGAGTCCAGCACGCGACTTTAGTATTACCACGTTGTAATAGATTGAAATAATTGTGAGGTCAAGGGAACTCACTCTTCTGTATTAGTTATATTTATAATATTGTTATCTTGAGTGATGTCCCTTGTATACTTCCTCCCGTCCTCTCTGTGTATTACCATCGTGGTAGTTAGACCCAATTAAACGTGTTATATACAACCACAGGCTTCTGTCGTCAATCTATTATAACTGGCGACGAAGGATAAACATCTACTAGAAAGAGCACCTAACTACGCAAAAAAGAGGTTTGCTAGAGCTTATTAGCTAATTATTTCTAGAATTATGGCGCTGTATGGCCAAATAAAAGAATTTGATGCGAATGATGAAATCATTCAAGATTACCTAGAGAGGTTAAGCTTTTACCTAGAAGCAAACAACGTGACGATAGAAGCCAAAAAGAGAGCTGTTTTGTTAACAGTCATAGGGCCTCAACAATTTAGGCTACTAAAAGACTTATGCGCACCAGCCAGTCTAACTACCAAGAGCTTTAACGAGCTGAGCAAATTGCTAACAGACCACCATGCGCCTACCCCATCAAAGTTTTTATGTAGAGCTAGATTTGACAGTAGGACTCGTCAACCAAACGAGTCAATATCAGAATATGTTGCTGCTTTACGTCATTTAAGTAGATTTTGTGAATTCGGCGATACGCTGTCTGACAGACTATGTGAAAAGTTTGTGACAGGTGTAAACAGCCCTGATATTCAAAGAAAGTTGCTGCTCGAGTCAGATCTAAAATTGGAAAAAGCAATACAACTTGCAACTTCATACCAGCAGTCATCAGATGCGGCGAAATCTCTTACGCCTTCAGGGATCCATGCAGTAAACAGCAGGTTAGTCAACAAACACCAACCCCATCAGAGCATTCCAATTTATGCTAAACAGCCTGCTCGTTCAAATCCTAGTTCTAAATCTAGTAATAATTATCAAAAATGTCATCGATGCAAAGGTCCCCATGCATCTCATCGGTGCAAGTTCAAGTCTGCAACTTGTTATAAGTGCAGTGAGCAAGGTCACATTGCTAAGGCCTGCTTTGCAAAGTCTTCGTCTGTTGCTAAATCTAGCCAGTCAAGACAGTACCGCAACCAAAGGCAGCACTATGTTAACTCTCACCAAGACTACCTAACCCAACCAATGAACCACTCTACCAGTGAAAATGCTCAAACTGATTTGCAGCCGGATTTCAACCTGTTCTCTGTGAAATCAATAAGTCATGCTCCCATCAATGTACCAGTTTATATCAACGGTAAGAGCATCAGCTTCCAACTTGACACTGGAGCATCTCTAACAGTCATAACAAAGAAAGATTTTGACGCTGTCACAGGAGGATCAGTGCCTCTACAGCCATGTCACAAGTGCCTAACAACATACACTGGTGACAATGTTCCGGTAATAGGAGAGTGTATGGTTCATGTAAGTTATAATGGTCAAAGTGTTAAACTTCCTCTTCTTGTGGTTGAAGGAAATGGACCGCCATTACTAGGTAGGAACTGGTTAAGTGATCTTAAGTTAAATTGGGAGAGTATTTGTTCATTGAAGAATGTAAAAGAATCTAGTCTTACTTCACTAGATAAAGTTATATCTGAAAATAAATGTGTTTTTGGTAATTCAGGTTTACTAAATGATAGAACAGTGAAGTTAAGCATTAAAGATACAAATCCAAGATACTGCAAAGCTAGAGTTCCACCTTATGCAATGAGGAATAAAATTGAAAATGAGCTAAGCAGATTAGAATCTAATGGCATTATAAAGAAGGTAGACTATTCCGATTGGGCGACACCCATTGTGCCAGTGTTAAAGAAGGATGGTTCTATAAGAATTTGTGGAGATTATAAAACTACACTGAATAAGCAAATAGAGCTAAATAGGTACCCTATACCTAACATTGAGGAAATCTCTTTGAATTTGGCAGGAGGAGACAAATTCACTGAATTAGACTTTAGTCATGCTTACACTCAACTAGAACTGCATCCAGATTCAAAAGTCTATACGACAATAAACACACATAAAGGACTCTACCAATATGAAAGACTATGTTTTGGCATATCATCCAGCCCTGGAATTTTCCAAGCTGTCATGGACAGTATTTTTAAGGACATTCCAAATGTTTGTGTGTACTTTGACAATGTGTACATAACTGGTAAGAATGACACTGAACATCTTAAAACACTTGATAAAGTCTTGAAAATTGTTGGTGAAAAAGGTTTAAAGATAAACAAAGATAAATGTCAATTCATGTTGACAGAAATTAGTTTTCTTGGTTATATATTAAGCAAGCAAGGTATCAGACCTCAACCTGAGAAAACAAAAGCCATTAAAGAAGCACCCAAACCTGAAAATACCCAACAACTAAGAGCTTTTTTGGGCTTGATAAATTACTATGCAAAGTTCATAGGAAATCTGTCTGGTAAACTATCACCACTGTACAAGCTGCTACAGAAAAATGCAACTTGGCACTGGGGTAAACAACAAGAAGCTGCTTTTAATACAGCAAAAGAGGCTTTGTCTGCTGACACCTTACTAACTCACTATGACCCAGGGAAAAGACTTATATTAACATGTGATGCTTCACCAGATGGTGTAGGAGCAGTCTTGTCCCACATGGATGAGAAGGGTGACAGACCCATTGCTTTTGCCAGTAGATCTTTGAACCAGGCTGAGAAAAATTATTCTCAGTTAGATAGGGAAGGCTTAGGCATCATTTTTGGTGTTAAGAAATTTCATAAGTTTCTGTTTGGTAGGAAGTTCACCATCTTTACAGATCATAAACCATTGCTAGGTTTATTTGGAGAAAACAAAACCCTACCTGAGCATGCCTCACCAGGAATTCAAAGATGGGCTATCACACTAACTGCATACAATTATGAATTGAAATACAAACCTGGATCTGAGAATAGTGCAGATAGTCTTAGTAGATTACCTTTAAAAAACCAAAGCCTGAGCTATGTACCAGAAGATGTATTTGTTCTCTTCACTATCATGGATAACTCCAATATAAATGTGAATGATATTAAAAGAGAAACACAAAAAGATGAGTGCTTAATAAAAGTATATGAGTACTGTAAGAATGGTTGGCCTGAAGAGTCTGTGAATGATGACTTAAGGCCATGTAAAATAAGAAATAAAAACCTTTGTGAAGATAATATAAAAGATGGAGAAGATGCAGTCCATTATCAGTCAGAGTTACCTAAACAAAGTACTTGTAACTTAATAAATGATTATGGTGATATGGCAATTTCAAATGTTTTAAAGAGAATACATTAGTAAGAAGGAATGTGATCATCAAACAACTTTGCTAACATCATTAGCACTTACAGAAACTAAAAGGGTAACATCAAAAGAAAAGAGCAAAGATTTTTGCCATTGAATACACCCACTTCAAATACTGGATCACAGTTGCAAAGTGATATGGTCCAGGATATTACTTTTAAACAGTATTTTTGGTTACCAGGAAAGCACTATCAGATTACCTGAGGAAATTGATCAATCAAAGAAATCTATGTCAGTCAAGGATCTGAATAACAGCATAATACTTTCAGATGCCAATTCAAAAATAGTTCCATTAAATCATGACAAAACATTCATTGAAGGAGAATTTGGTGTTAATAAGAATGTGTATCTAAGAAATTATGGGAGAAAGGAAAAATGGATACCAGGTCAAATTGTTCAATGTACAGGACCTGTGTCTTATAAAGTTAAAAATAACTTGTGCAGATAATAAGTGTGAATCTATCAATCCCACCAAATCTGAACAGTTCACACCAACTCAGTTGTTCCACAACCAAGTTCTGTTGATATGAGTGAACCAAGTTGTCTGGAGTCAGAAAATGTAAATTCTGGAGTTAATGATTTAAATCCTAGACCTCCTGAGATAGAGAATCCAGATGGTCAGAATATTGAGTCACCAAATCAAAAGCCACTGAGAAGGTCAAGCAGGACAATCAAAGTCCCAAATAAGTTAGACCTATGATTCTAAAGGTCAAAAGGACTTTGACATTATTGTTTTGTATTTTGATTATGTTGTGGCATATTGTGCATTGTTGTAAGGATGTAATCTACCATAGTGTTCATGTTACAATATAATTGGTGATTTTAGGATACTATCAATTGTTCTATTGAGAGATGTGTTATTGTGTTCTAAGGGTAAAGGGATGTAATAGATTGAAATAATTGTGAGGTCAAGGGAACTCACTCTTCTGTATTAGTTATATTTATAATATTGTTATCTTGAGTGATGTCCCTTGTATACTTCCTCCCGTCCTCTCTGTGTATTACCATCGTGGTAGTTAGACCCAATTAAACGTGTTATATACAACCACAGGCTTCTGTCGTCAATCTATTATACACGTGACATTGTTTACAAACTAAGTTCGATTATTGAAAACCTATTTATTCTATTTTATTTAAATGTGTAACTTATGATTATATAAATTACATCAGTTTTAGTTCAATATGTAGATATAGCATGTATATAGCTTACAGAAGTTTGAACGTGATATATATATATATATATACTAGCCGTCCCGGCCAGGCCCTGCTCTGGCTTCTGTGAAAAACCTTTCTGTTAATGACCATTACCTGTGTGTTTAGTAATCATCATAAACCCGGCATTGCCCACCCAAACCACAACCAACCAAAACAACAAAACGCAAACATAACGCTAACACAATTACAAATACAAACGAAAACAAAAACCTAACAACAAACCCAACCACAACCACAAACACCAATACAAACACAAAGAAAAAACAAACAAAAAAGCAAACGAAAACAAAAACCTAACAACAAACCCAACCACAAACACCAATACCAACACAAAAAAATCAACGAAAAAAGCAAACGAAAACAAACCAAATCCAAACGCAAAACCAACCAAAAACACAAATGCAAACCCAAACAAAAAAACACAAACAAAAACGAAAAAAGAAAGAACAAAAACGAACCAAATCAAAACGCAACCACTAACGCAAACCCACCTAAACACAAAGAAAACACTAACGCGAACATAAACGCCCGGGGCGGAATCACCTGTTTTAGCTTAATGAACGACTATAGTACCCCAACTTATTCATAGTCTTTTGCACTCACTTAAACGAACGCGCCTGTTTCAATTTGATGAACAATTTTAATACTCCAAGCTTATCCGTAAAATACCTACAACATTTGCACTTGATCAATCCCCGCTAATTATGTAATTATTTTTTTTTCCCAACACCAAAACAAAGTAATTAAAAAGTAAATACTTTTCCACAAAATGCAATTGTTTTATAAAGGGAAGTAATTGTGTTTTTCCTAATTTATCAAAGGGAAGTAAGTGCTATGGGACTAAATAAAGACATAATTAGAATTTTTGTAAAAGATGATATTTTTTTTAAAACTTGTGTTTAATGAACATGCCGATAATTATTACTATAATTTGAAAAATGAAAATTATTTCCCAACACTTTCAATAGTAATTTTTTAGCTCATAAATTTAGACAAATGCGCACGATAATTTTCTAACTTTTAAATTCGTACACTTCCAACGACATACAAATGCATTACATACAGAACTGAGCTTTATATATTAGATATATAGATATATATATATATATATATATATATATATATATATATATATATATATATATATATATATATGACACATTTCAGTTAATTTTTTAAAAAAATATATAAAATACTTTTTTAGGAATTTTGAGCTCTGTGATCTTGTCATACGAGTTTTGTGAAATTTTATACATTTTTAATAACACGAAGGATTTTATTTAATTCTAATATTGCAGTCATTGTGTTGTTATTTATAACTTTAAAATAACTTTACTGATCCAAACTTGAGGCAATTGGTACGATAACTGCACGTCGTACTAGGTATTTGAACACTCTGTCTTTATACCACTTTGTATTCAGTTGTCTTTTGACGTGTTCGTGATTTCAACCAGAAGCGTGGGTCGGCGTGGGCGAGTCGGTAAAGCTCATGGTTGCTAAACCGAAAATTCTCGAGTTCGAATCCTCGGGCAGATGAGGCTCGTGAGCGGGAGCGGGCCACGCAATTTAAGGGCCCAAAGCCGTCCATAATAAAAAAAAAAATAATAATTAAAAAGAAATTATTTTTTTTTTGACTTGATGGATGTTTTGTAAAAAGATCATGTAGCTGAGGTTAGATTATCTTTATTCTATAGACACCACCTCCCCCACACGCTCTTGATATTTTTTTCCCTTTGTTTTTAAACCACTGTGAAAGCCGAGTCCTCTTTCTCTTACAATCAAACTTATCAAACCACTTCCTTGACTTATTTCCTTTTTAAATAGTCAAATAGGCGTGCTCAAAAGCTCTTTTTTTTAAATAGATTTGTACTAAACAAATAAAAAAGCAACTACTTCTTTTAATTATTATCTTTTAATAAAATACTTACTAAAGAGTGACATTGTTTAAAAATGAAATATATTTAAAATTAATAATATAAATACAAAAAAATAAATAAAAAATAAACATAACACGAGACACCATTCCTTATACAAAGCATTCATGTTTTAAATTCTTTTGACCGCCTCTAGGTAATACAGTCTTATAGCAGAGATAAAATAAAACTAAATTTTACGAAACACGCGAATGCACTTACACACATGACATGATGTTGTCATTTGTTTTAATTAAAAAAAAAAACCCACGTATTTCTCAAAACACGAACAGGCCAGCAATAAGTATCCTATGTTCGTATTTTGTTTGAGTATATATATATATATATATATATATATATATATATATATATATATATATATATATATATATATATATATATATACATAAACACATATATAGGCCTATATATTTATCTGGGGGGGGGGGGGGGGCTACAAAAATTTTTGCTGGGTGGCCCCTTTTTTCTAGTTCCGCCACTGATCGACCCGCGCTTTTTATTTATTTTACTTAACTTCATAATCATTTCCCCTTCGTGCCCAATACACACATGGCAGATAAATTAAATATCGTGTTTCAATCACCTAGACATACGGGGAGATAATGTGGTCAGTACTAAGCCTATCGGCCTTAGTTACCTAAGGTGCGCCAGGTACCCATCAGAGCTGAGTGAACTCACGGAGCCCAACAGAACTGAGCCCGGAACTCGAGACATTCGGACTAGCAGTCGAAAGCTTTATGTTTAGTATTATAGCTTAAAAAGTGTACTCTGACTCAGTGGCGTAGCGAGGTCGGGTGTCACCCAGTGCGGCACTTAATGGTGTCACCCCCCAGAGGCGTTGCGACCCTTCCCGGGTACAAACTTTCAAGTTTTCGATTTGCACCCCCCCCCCTCAAACTTTCAATTTGCACCCCCCCCCCCCTCAAGTTTTTCTCTATATAATTTGCTATTTTTTGCCTTGGTGTCACCCCCCCCCCCCCTAAATGTTGTCACCCGGTGGAGTCCGCACCCCCCGCCCCCCCCCCCACCCTCGCTACGCCCCTGCTCTAACTTTTGTAATTTAACGCTTGTGAAAGCTGGTTACTATATAGAGTATTTGAAATGTTTTTCCCATATTATTTAGTCTTAGATGAAGAAATAAACAAAGCACCGTTATACAAATGACACAATCCGTTACATTGTCACACGATCCGCAGGTCGATTAAACCACACCCAGAAGGACAACTCCTCCACCCCCCTCCACCCTCACTAATCTAAACACCCCCACTCAACTTACCCACAGTAAACCCAATCACATGTAGATTCATTTATATACACACAAACACTCAAATAATTTCCTTTGCTACACCACAACATCACAAAATCATTTCTCCTACAATAAATTATCCCGCACTAAATTCTATTCCTCTAAATTATCCCACACTAAATTCTCCCAAACAAAATTCTCCCACACTAAATTCTCACAAAGTAAATTCTCTCTAACTAAATTCTCCCATACTAAATTCTCCCACACTAAACTCTCCCACACTAAAAATCTCCCAAATCTAATCTCGATACAAAAATAGTCTCCACCAAAATCGCCCAAACATTCAACTCCCCCTTACTAGATTCCATCACACACCAACCCCCCCTCTCCCCCCCCCCCCCCCCCCGCGGTTTGCTCTCGTCTTCTGTTTCTGACAAAATTTCTCGCGAAGAAATTTTTTCTCAGGGTAAATAACAAACAATAATTTTGTTAATGGGAGGTAATTATAAAATTAAACGAACAAAAAAGAAAAGAAAAAGAAATATATATATTATAAAAAAAAACAAAAAACATACACTGGTATTAATGATATAAAATTAAATTACAACAAAAGTAATTAAAACTTTAGGTGATTAAGAACAAAATTTTAATTACAACTCCTAGTAATTGTTAGTTGTTAACACAAAAATTAGTAGTCTCTAGTCTCAACCAGCTGTAATATTAATACAAAGATTTATTAAATCCATTATTGATTGACAGTCAAAGCAGTGTGTTCTTATAACTATATTTACTGAAAAATCTGTAAAACTCAGACCACGTATGTCTTGTGACAGATTGGTATAAAAACAAGATGGCCGAAACCAGACGAAACCGGACAGACAAGACTTTCAACAAACTTCAGCTCGCCCTGTCCCGAGGATAACACGGACACCACGCAAACAACCAGCTGGCCTGTGTCAACACCCGTAACAGACACATATTCAAATGAAACTGTAAATGTTCTTCAAAGTGGGAGAAAAACCGGAGATGTGTCACAAAAGGAGAGCCCTGTACCTGTAAGTACACTCTTCAAAAAAAAAAATCACGCTTTCGGGGACCGCACCTGGGCGGCATCCCAAAAACACGCTATGTGTATTGATTAAAGGAAAAAAAGAACGTTGAATCCACGAATTCATATTAGAGGACCCATTTACGTGTAAACTGAACGTAAATCGTTCTCAAATTCTTAATGTCTACAACTTGGGGAAACCAAGCGAATTGTATATCTCTCTCAAATCAGATGAAATCTACAACTCTCTACATTTGGCAGTGATATGCGAACATTCGGATTATTCTAGCAGCATTTTGCTGCTGCATGTGGATAAACACGGTCAGAGGGGTCACCCAAAATGGGTACCCCCTACCATTACCCAGAATATGATCAACAAAATTATGATTGAAATATCAGAACCAGACACAATAGTTTCAACTCTTAAAATCGGGAAGAGTGATAAGTGGGCAGTCGATTTCTACCCAAACGTTCCTTTAAAGGATTTACCCCATTACATTGATCTTGAGATCGGTGTGGAAACTTACACCTTGTTACTACAACTTAACGGTAGAAGATCTATATGCCCCCTGTGTGGCACGACCAAACACGGGCCGGCCGCCTGCCGAAGCTTGTATGTAAGGAAAAGAGACATAATATCAATAGATAATGATGGTAACTATTTCGACAATGATCAACTTTTAGATGACAGAGAATATGTGTCAGACGACGCCACAGAAACCGAGCCAGCCCAAGAACCAGCCATAGCCATAGCCCCAACCACAGAAGGAGAATGGACAACAGTTCCGGGAAGAAGAAACAAGCCTTTGAGAAAAAAAAAAGACAGTTCACTAAGCAAAGAAAATGAACACATTATTGAAACTGATACTATCCAGAGCCCTACACGGCCAACCCCAACACGCCCAGCCCCAAAGGACTTTAATTTCGTGGAAGACAAACTAGACATTGTAGAACCAAAAGACATCATTCGAAACCGCTTAACCGCAGACAAACCACACGCCGACTAAATCATCAACATTAAAACATCCTTCAAACTAGTCTACACATGCATATCACGATATCCACACACCTTACAAACCACTCACTGATGTAAAACATCTGGGAATAGATTCCGATAAGACAGAATTTACGCCACACTGAGCATGAAAATCAACAAAGTAGAACACCTATTCTCAACACTACAGTTTAGCGACCATACAGCAGTTCTGACAACTTTAAACAACGAACAAACATAAAAATATAATACATACTACCTCTAAACTATAAAAGACATAATATAATTTTACACACAGTCATCACCAAAATCAAACAAAATCCAACATTGGGACGATTTTAAATAAGACATTAAGCGGATATCTATTCAATATGCTTGTAGCATTAATAGCGTTAGGGCCCACATAGAAACTAAATAGAAAAAAAAAAAAAAACTAAGTATGCTTAATAAAGGGAAAAAACAATAACAAAGAACAAATAGACTCAATAGAAACGAAGCTTTAAAAAGTATATAAATGTCGAGGGGCACAAATCAGCAGCAAAATAGAGCAGATAGGCTCGGAAAACCAAACACAGCACACTCTCATACTAGAACAAAGCATACAAAGATCAAAACAAATCAAACAAATAATGGACGAAAACAACCAAGAGACGACTGAACCAAGAACGATTTTAAAATCGACCCGCGCTTTTTATTTAACTTATCTTCATAATCATTTCCCCTTCGTGCCCAATACACAAATGGCAGATAAAGTAAAGACCGTGTTTCAATCACCTCGACATACAGGGAGATAATGTGGTCAGTACTAAGCCGATCCGCCTTAGTTACCTAAGGTGCGCCAGGTACCCATCAGAGCTGGGTGAACTCACGGAGCCCAACAGAACTGAGCCCGGAACTCGAGACATTCGGACTAGCAGTAGAAAGCTTTGTGTTTAGTATTATAGCTTAAAAAGTGTACTCTTACTTTTGTAATTTAGCGCTTGTGAAAGCTGGTTAATATATATGGTATTTGACGTGTTTTTCCCCTACTATTTAGTCTTAGATGAAGAAATAAATAAAGCACCGGTATACAAATGACGCAATTCGTCACATAATCCGGTGGTCGATTACACTACAACCAAAAGGACAACTCACCCCCCCCCCCCCCGCCCTCACCCCCACTAATCTAAACACCCCCACTCAACTTACCCACAGTAAACCCAATCACACGTAGATTTATTTATATACACACAAACACTCCCCCTTACTAGATTCCATCACACACTACTCCCCCCCCCCCAGAATATTAGTGTTAGTCCCGAGAGTGCACCAAGGTGTAACTCAGTTCACAGGGGTTTGCTGTCGTCTTCTGTTACTGTCAAAATATCTCGCGCGTCGAAAGTTTTGTCAGGGGAAAGAACAAACAATATTTTATTTTAAGGGAGTTAATTATATAATTAATCGATAAAAAAGAAGAGAAAAAAGAATCAATACATATTGAAACAAAAACAAGTAAACAAAAGTTAGTATTAATTATAGAAAATTAAATTACAAGGAAATTATTTAAAATTTTTGGTGATCAATATCAAAATGTTAATCACAACTCCTAGTAATTGTTAGTTGCTAATTCAATAATTAGTAGTCAATAGTATCAAGAAGCTTTACTATTAATAACAAGAAAACTGAATATGTAGTAGTCCTCATGGCTTGCCATTAGTAGAGTATTTATATTTACCAGTAAAAACTATAATGTATGCACCAATTCCTGTGTAAATTTGTTGAATAAAATCATTGAGAATAGAAAACAAGTAATTTAAAAAAGTCTAGTGACAATTTTAGCGCAATTTCCTTATGTTATCAAAATAATTATCATTAAAAAAGTTTTTAAAAACCCACGTTTTCTGATTGAACTAAAAAGTAGAGAATAAATGCTATACATCACAATAATGCAAGCGATCACTCTACTATAAGCGATGAAAAACGTGGGGCGCCGAAGTAAAAGTTTTTTATCGGTCATTGTTAATATAAGATGTAAAAGTTATATTACTATTGATTAGATAATACTATTAACTTTTATTAGGGAGCTTGTAGAGAGTCAACAGTATTAGAAACTGTAAGAAAATCACGGCGCCCCACGTTTTTCATCGCTTATAGGAGAGTGATCGCTTGCATTATTGTAATGTATATCATTTATTCTCTACTTTTTAGTTCAATCAGAAAACGTGGGTTTTTTAAAACTTTTTCTAATGATAATTATTTTCTACTTTTTAGTCTTTGTCTGTTTGTTTGCATTAAAATCTTGCTATCGATTTTATCTTTTCGCATTCACTTTTTTTTGGGTAAATGGAGACAACTCGTAAAAAACACGTGCCTTTTCCAATCGACGTTTCTTCTGTGTTGCCGTTTCTTTCACCATTTTGCCCTCGCGTGCACACCATTCGACCATCAATATTCTACTTCCTTTGTACACAAACACCGCGTAAGCACTACTCAGCCAATCGCGTGCTCGCTCCTTCAGTAAGCGAGTAGAGGGAAAGTACCGAACCTTGTTTTATCAAATTACAATTACTAGGTTATGTCCCTTTTTTGTACAAATACATAGGGGTCTAAAATGATCAATAACATTTTTCCATGGATCAATTTAGTAATAATAATAATTGAATATTGTATTGTCATTGGAAACAAAGCTTTCCTGGAAAATTTCAGCGCGTTAGCTAACTGGGAAGTGCCCGAAATTTCGATCGCAAGATTTGATTGGAAAAACAAACAAACAAACAGACGCGAAAGCAAGTTAAAGAAAACGTGGGAAAAAATAGCTCTGTCGTAGCGTAAATCAAGAGCAGGGTTAGTAAAACCATTGGTTAGTTCTTAAAACGTTTTTTATTAATTTTTTTTTCAGTATTTTACATGTTTTATTTACAATAGAGGATTGGTTTTTGGGCGGTGTTTTTGATGTCGAAAAAACTGTTTCTTGCTGTTGTGCAGGCGTGGCTGGTTCTTGAGATGCTGTTGGTTGTATTCTGTGGGTTGGGCAGTGGTTGGTCCAGTGGAGGGTTGAGGAGCATAGTTGGCAGGCTTGTCTTCTTCCGTTTATGGCGACTAAGATGTTGAGTGTTTTGTTTTTGTAGTTTATTTGGATGTAATGAGGGATGTTTGTTGAGTTATCAGTGTTTATGGAGAAGCTGCGGTTGTTGGTGTAAGGGATTGTAGTGATGAGTGGTGTTTTATTGCTGTAGGGTTGTAATGCTTGTATAAGTGTGAGGTCACTGAGTGTGGGGGGTGGGGGGGACCCATCTAAGGGTTCCGTTTATTTTGTCTTTTTCGTGTAGTGTAAAGTGTAGTGTGTAGGGGCCGTGTATTTTGTGGGTGTTGTGAAGAGTGGTGACATCAAAGGTGGTTGAAGAGAAATACCACGTATCTGCTCTTCCATAATTGAGGAGCAGTATTTGTTGGTCGCTGATGGGGTGTCGTAAGATATGCCCTCTCAGATTGGGCTGTCCTTTGGAGTGGATGGTTACTTGGATGGTTGGCGAATCAGCAGGGTAGGGTTCCGGACATTCTTGATCAGGTAAGTTCAGGATGGCAGTGGTGGCTGAAAGGGGTTGGTCCCTGGATTTCATTAAGCCACCCGAACCGTAGTCCGGGTGGCTCCTCCCCAAGTAAGAGTAAATATATATATTTTTTTTTTTTTTTTTTTTTTTTCTTTTTTTTTTTTTTGGCGTTTAATATTGTTCCTTCCACAAGTGGATAGGTTGCATGTTAAAAAATTACAATGTGATACATAGTATAACATTAAAAAGATATACAATGTCTTAATATTTCTTCTGATTTCTTTGTTCCATGTTTCTTGATTTCTTTGTTCTGATTTCTTGGTTCCATTTGTCTCTTTCTTGATTTTGTTTCCGGTTTGCTTTGACATAAAGTACAGGACAGTACAAACATGATCGCTTCTCTGTTTTTTGGCCTTTCTTCTTGTGCTTGATACGCTCTTGGTTTGATAATGGTTTATTCTTTGTTGGTAGTTGTACTTGGTGAGAGTGAGTTTGGTGTCTTGACGTTGATGGTGGAGTTGTTCGAATGGTGTAGAACTTGCGTTGAGGTGAGGCATGATGCGCATGGTGGTAGAGTTGTTCGATGAATTGAAGCTTGGGGAGATGAGTTGGGTGGGTTCTTGTGTTGAGAGATCTTTCGAGGTGAGTTGTTTTGAAGTATTGTTCATTGTGATTTGAGGAGGAGTAACGTGAAGTAGTCAAGTACTTGAGTTGGGCGAGGTGACGTTGAAGAGTGAAGTTTGCTGATGTTGCTGAGTCGATGGTTTTGAGCTTGGTGGAGTGATGATGAGGGCGAGGTAGAGCTGTTGGCGATTGTTTATTTTGAGTAGATGATCTTGAGAGATGGTTAGTTGATTTGCTAGTGTTTTGACGGAAGCTTCCCACCTAAGATTTCTCCTAGGTGGGTGTCGTCAGAGTGTTAGTGTGTTTGTTGGGAGCGAGGTAGATACGTTTGACGTAGTAGATGAGTTCGATTTCTTGAGCGAGGTAGTTGCGTTAGACGTAGTAGATGAGTTCGATTTGTTGGCGATAGACAGACCTCCCACCTAAGATTTCTCCTAGATGGGTGTCGTCAGGCTGAAAAATAAAAGATTGAATAGTTAGCCACTCGTACATTTGAAGCCACCCAATACAAGTACTGGGTGACTCATCTCGAGAGCGTGTGCGTTCGAGGGATGTGTGGGAGCAACCCCACAGCGGTCGTTTGCGAGATTTGCGTGAGTTAGAGTAGTAGGTTTGACCGCCTCTCGACCCCGGCAGCCAGCCCTAAAAAGGGCTGACCAACCAAATGGCTAAGATCCGTGTAGATCCATAACAGATACTACACTTTGATCTTAGCCAAAAGGCCGAGAAGCGGTAAATATTTTTTTTTTTTTTCTTTTTTTTTTTTTTTTTTTTTTTTTTTACTCATTATAATGCTCCTCTTTTTTTTTTTTTTTTTTTACTTTTATTTGCAATTTAAAACAAGTGCAACAACATCAGCATATTTTACATTTTTCTAAATGTTCTTAAAAAAACAACATATCAAGATGGATTTACAAATGTATACACATTTTTTATTAAATTTTATCATCTAATGAAACCATTTTGTCAGGATGAGCGTATTAATAATAAGTATGTACATGGTTATCATAATTGTTTTATATATGTTGTTATACAAAATTTTAAGGGATAATCAGTAAAAGGGGTTAAAGTAAAATGATAGTGTTGGAATCCGCATGAGGAGGGATTGACAAAACTTGTTTAAGTGGTGAGTACAGCGTGTCGTATTTGAAGAGTTGTCCTTCTCGATGTTTATGTTCTGTCGTCTGCATATATGTAAGAAATGGATCTGTCTGGATTGAGGATGTAGAATATTTGATTGTGGCAGGGGTCGTTGTCGGGGTGCTGGTCGTTGAGGTGTTTTTCTATGTCGTATTTGGTGAAGCGGTAAATATATTTTGATAAGATCAGACGACTACGTGACAATGGATGCGATTGTAAAAGTAATATTCTTGCTGTTAATATTATAGCGGGTTGGTACTATTGACTACTGATTATTGGATTGATAACTAACAATTACTAGAAGTTGTATTTAACATTTTTTTATTAATCACCAAAAGTTTTAAATTATTTTTTGTGGTTTATATTTTTTTATAATTAATACTAACATTTGTTTACTTGTTTTTGTTTCAATATGTATTAATAGTTTTTTCTTTTTGTTTTATCGTTTAATTTCATAATTACCTCCCATTAAAAAAAAATGTTTTCTCCCCTGAAAAAAAAAGTTCCATGTGCGAGATACTTTGACATAAACAAAAAGACGAGAGCAAACCGCTGTGAACTGTGTTACACCTTGGTGGAGACTATTTTTTGTATCGTGTTTAGATTTGGGAGGTTTTTAGTGTGGGATATTTTAGTGTGAGAGCATTTAGTGTGGGAGAATTTATTGTGGGAGAATTTAGTGTGGGAGAATTTAGTGTGGGAGAATTTAGTGTGAGCGAATTCAGTGTGCGAGAATTTAGTGTGAGAGAATTTAGTGTGGGAGAATTTATTGTGAGAGAATTTAGTGTGGGAGAGTTTAGTGTGGGAGGGTAAGGGTGGTTTTGAAATGAGGTGTACACATTTTTTGTGGAGCGCATTTCGTTCTATAAGAGAATATATGCCAGTTTAGTCACTTGTATTCGTTGACAGGTGATTTTTTGTTAAATTTGTTGACCTATAATTTTTGTCTTATGATCTTAGGTGACCTAAACTTAACTTTCTTAACTTATGATATTCAGGTGATATAGTTTTTAATTTGGTGACTTAAGATATTCAGGTGACTTCATCTTAAATTTGGTGACGTATAATATTCAGGTGCCTTCGTTTTAGATTTGGATACTTGTTGTTTAAGTACTGCTGAATTCATTTCGATAATATTCACATCTATCGTTTGGTGTCATTCTATTGAATTGTATCACCCCCGCTCCCCTATACCCCCTCCCTTGAATGGGTATTTTGACTCTACTTATTCCCATGTTGATGCCAGCTACCAGTGACAATCAAGTCACTCAATAAACTGTAAAAAACAACTGTCGATAGCAATCTAGCTTATTCGTAGAACAAAAAACCTAAGCAGGATATATATTTTTTTATTGGCCTGCATAGCTGCTTGTGCTTATTGTATCTTTCTGTGTGGAAATAAGCAACATGTTCTTTTGCCTTCAGTCTATAAGAGGGGAAAGCGGCATGTTGCTTACTTCATCTACTCGCAGATGAAATAAGCACTAACTGCTTAACTAAACCGGGACTGTATTAGTGAACGTGGTTGCTTATTTCCTCTACAGCAGTGGTTCTTAACCGTTTTAGAGGTACCGAACCCCATCAGTTTCAAATGAACATTCACTGAACCCTTATAAATAGTTATATCTTCCCCACTGGCAAAATCCGACCATGAATAATGAGTCGGGTGTTTGTTTTAACTTCCGCTGAACCCCTGAGACTCACTCACCGAAACCCTGGGGTTCGATCGAACATCAATTAAGAATAATAAAAAAAATTGTTTTTGCAGAAGTTGCACTGTTTATATTTTGTGTGTTCTGTTTCTTCATGAGTTTCCGCTTCCTTGACTGTTTTAAACTGGGTGGGGCAGAATCTACATATCGTGTGGTCGTGAATTAAAATCGTGCGTTTTTGTTCTTTGGTTGATTTTCCTTGTTCTGTGGGGCTGTGCTAAGTTTTTCTTTTTATTGATGAGGTGGCATTTGCTTCTATATCTGAGTTTGAGCTTCTTGTTGCAGTGTCTTGAAATGTTGTTGATTCCCTTGATGGTGGCTTCGCTGCAGTCGTAATTGGAGTTGCTTGTTGGTTCGTCGTCTTTGGGGATTCCGTTGGTTGCTGCGGTGTGGGTGATCCGCCTGGTGGTTCTGTTATAATCGTCAGTGAACTTGCTGCGGTGTGGGTGGTCCTGTATCCTGTGTTGTTGAGAGATTTGTTTCCAGGCAATGATTTGTCCAGTGAGTGGTGGAGGAGCAGATGTGGCACGCTTGTCTTCTACAGACGATTACGACTAGCACAGTGAGTGACTTATGTGAGACTTCATTAAACACGCTATAAACAGGTATTTTTTTAATGCTTTTATTTTCAATAAAACAATTGACAAAATATTTAACAATCACAGGAGTTAAATTAATAATAATAAATTACATTTTAGGTGATTCATGTATGAAAGAAAATGATGTATGACATAAAAATAAAAGGAGCGTGTCGTGCTTGACAGCCTCTAAGATTTGTACAATAATATACGTGTATACAAGAGCAAATAAACCAAGAAAGAAAATGACGATACTGTTTCGTTCTGACAGAACGTCTCAGTGTATCGGTGGGGTGGTTGTTGCGTGACATATACTCCACTTTGATCTTAACCAAAAGGCCGAGAATAGGAGTAAATAGGCGATTAAAGAAGACGCGCTATCTTAATCTAGCAATCTTTTTGGTATAAATATAATAGCTGGTTGGTACTAGTGACTACTAATTATTGGATTAATAACTAACAATTACTAGGAGTTGTAATTAATATTTTGTTATTGGTCACCACAAGTTTTAAATTGGTTTTTATAAGTTAATTTTGTATAATTAATACTAACGTTTGTTTACTTGTTTTTCTTCATTATATATTAATATTTGTTTATTATCTTTTTATCGCTTAATTTTATAATTATCTCCCTTCAAAAAATGTATTCTTTGTTTGTTTTTGCCCCTGACAATAAGTTCTACGCGCGGGATATTTTGACAGAAACAGAAGACGACAGCAAACCGCCGTGAACTGTGTTACACCTTGGTGCACTCTCGGGACTAACACTAATATTCTGTGTTAGTTTTTCATTCAATGTTGGGTGGGGTGGAGGGGGGGTGTCAAGGAATCTAGTAAGGGGGGGGGGGGGGGTTGAATGTTTGGGTGATTTTGGTGGAGACTATTTTTGTATCGAGTTTAGATTTGGGAGATTTTTAGTGTGGGAGAGTTTAGTGAGGGAAAATTTAGTGTGGAAAAAATTTAGTGTGGGAGAATTTAGTGTGGGAGAATTTAGTGTGGTAAAATTTAGTGTGGGAGAATTTAGTGTGGGAGAATTTAGTGTGGGAAAATTTAGTGTGGGAGAATTTAGCGTGGTAAAATTTAGTGTGGGAGAATTTAGTGTGGGCGAATTTAGCAGTCTAGCGTAAAATCGAGTAAAATTTCCCTTTTCGCACCTAACGGTCCAGGCGGCAAGTCAATTCCAGTTTTTCTCTTTACCATAGGACTACATAGCTAACTTATCAACCATACTTTACATACTTTCAACTTCATTTTTAGATGTAGTATTCGAAAAATCAATCACACTAACTTAACAAAAGAATCAACTCAATTAGCACCCGACTCAAAGGTCTTTAACTCAGAAAGTCCCCCCCCCCCCTCCTTATAAAATCGTTATTTGAGTGTGTGTGGGTATCAATAAAATAAATATAGGCCTTTGTTTACAAGGGTTTGTTTTATTCTTTAGCAAGATAAACTAATGGGATATGAAATAAATGAAGACTATCAATGTACACATTCAGCTTGTTACAATAGAATGAACACACTCGTAAAATGTGTTTTTAACTAATATTTCTTATATTAATAACATTTTGGATCCCGCACAGTCTACGTTGTGAATTTAATCAACCACTGTTCAATTAATAATATCCACCTTTGGCTTATAATGTTTAAGACAGCTTAGATATATCTTTATTTTATATTTTAAATAGACATAATGGCCTAATAATATAATACAAATATAACGGAATACAAAAGCGGAGAATGGTAGTATCGATATCGCTAATACTCAGGCCTACGGGGTCTATTTTGTTAGTCGGGTTTTACAGCTTGTAAACGTCTGAAGAAGAAAGTAAAAACAGGTGTGAAAATAATATTAAAAATGTACCGACTCACACTAAATTCAGATTAAGTCTGAATGTTTTCTTTTTTTAATTGATCAAAATACCAACGGATATAGCGACAAAACATTAGCGATACCGCTTCTCTCGATTTTTTTATTTAAGCCTCTACTATAATTACGAAAAAGATGATCTTCGTTTTAAAAAAAATTAAACTAAAAATCGTACAGTCTTACTTAAATCAACCTTGGTGTCATTATTTTTAATTGTAAATCATTTTATTTATAACTTAATTTCAACTTTATGTTGAGTTATCCTATACCTAATTCAATCATTAGTAGCACGTAGTATAGGCCTCAACATATTAGCTCAACTTATACAATTTTTACTATTTTAAAATTGTTAATTTGTTATCTTTGAATCTACTCATTTACTAGGTCAATTATTAACATTCTTTAAGAAAAAAATGTATAAAAATTGGTGAAATAATTCCTATAAAATGAAGGAACATAAAAATGCGGTATTGATACCGCTAAAAGGGTACCTAATTTGTGAGACATTTTGCATAGTCTGCTAAACGGATAAACCTAAAATAAATATGCTAGTTAGAAAGCTTTATAAAAAATGAAGATAATCCCACTAAAAACAGAGTTAGTCTCAATGTTTTACTATTTTAAGTAATTTTTTTAAAAACTCACCTTTTAAACTCAATATGAGATTAACAAAAACAAGTAAAAAGTTAAAATAAAAATTATACAGCGGTAACGGCCAATAACCGCTGCTAATAAGGAGGGCATACATGATTGGAATTAAATTCAAGTTCTATCGTTTTTTAAACGGTTAACAGAGCGATGCGAACGACTACATTTAACTTTTTTTATGTAATTTTTTTTTTTTGGAAAAATTGCAGTAAGAGATACTTTGTCAGCAGAACGTGATAAATCTTCTTGGTATTAATGTTACAGCTAGTTGATACTAATCACGACTGGTTATTAGATTGACATCTAATAATTACTAGGAGTTGTAATTAAAATTTTGTGATTAATGACCAAAACATTTAATGCCTTTTTTTAAATATATTTTTTTATAATTAATACTAATGTTTGTTTACTTAATTTTGTTTAAAAATGTATTACTTTTTTTTTCCATTTTTTTTATCGTTTAATATTATAATTATTTCCCCTTAAAAAAACCATTGTTTGTTTTCTCCCTTGACAAAAAAGTTCTACGCGCGAGATATTTTAACTTAACTCAGCCAAAAGACGACAGCAAACCGCTGTGAACTGTGTTACACCTTGGTGCACTCTCGGGAGTACCACTAATATTCTGTCAGTTTTTCATTCCACATTGAGTGGAATGGGTGGATTGGGGAGTGTGTGATGGAATCTAATATGGGGGAGTTGAATGTTTGGGTGATTTTGGTGGAGATTATTTTTGTATCGAGTTTAGGTTCGGGAGATTTTTAGTTTTGGAGAATTTATTGTGGGAAAATTTAGTTTAGTTAGGTGGAATTTAGTACGGGAGAATATAGTGCGGGACAATTAAGTATACGTGTCAACTGGTTATGCGCCATACGATACTGCATCATGATACGATACTGTACCACGATACGATTCTGTACCATGATACGTTTCTGCACCGCGGTAAGAAACTGCATCACGATACGATACTGCACTGCGTTACGATATTGTACCACGATACGATACTGCACCACGATACGTTACTGCATCACGATACGATACTGTATCACGATACGATACTGTATCACGATACGATACTGCACCACGATACGATACTGCATTACCTACTGACATACAAGTACTAAACATTTCAGCCCGCTGGTGAAATGAGAAAGTCAGGATCGTTTAAATTTACAGGAACAAAAGTTGAATTCAGTTCACAGACAGTGTGTTGTCTTCATAGGTCGCGAGAAAAACAGCAAGTCGGCTAGATGTTGTCTTCATGCTAATTAGCTGCTGTCCTTAATGCATGTCCTGTTATCTAACTGTTGTCCTATGTGACTGCTGAGCTAAGTATATGTCCTTTTTGATGTCCTCTATTTCTGTCCTACTAACTAGCTTTTGTCGTCAATTCATGTCCTACTATTTGACTGCTGAGCTCAGTTTATGTCCTTTTTGATGTCCTCAATATGTGTCTTACTAACTAGCTGATGTCCTCAATTCATGTCCTGCTATATGACATCAGAACTAAATTTATGTCCTACTATTTGATTGTTGTGCTAAGTTTATGCCCTTTTTGATGTCCTTTTTGATGTCCTCAATATATGTCTTACTAACTAGCTGATGTCCTCAATTCATGTCCTACTATATGACACCAGAAGTAAATTTATGTAACACTGATGTCCTAAAAGAATGTCCTGCCATCTAACTGATGTCTTCAACCAATAAACCTAGCTAATATGGGTATCTGAATATTTTTGAGGAAAGTAAAGGCGGATGGGCATACTGCCGACCATACTATCTTTTCTATGCCCAGGTCAATGAAATAAGAGAGCTCTACTTCACCTGCAACAGAGACCGTCAGGTTCAAAGGGTACTTGACTACTTACTTACAGTGACAAGGCAATTATATTTTTTAATATTAATAGAATTTCATATCGAATTAAACTTCCGGACTAATCCCTTAAAATAGATGAATAAATCATGATTTCATCAAAAGATATGTTTTTTGTATTTCTTTCAAGTGTCAAGATCCATTCAACGAAACGGCAACGAAAATACGACCTCCATGTCTGGAATATTCACATGTTTTATATTTCAGAATAAATTTACTTTTATTTACCAAATTTGCAAAGTGATTTTTAGATTTATTTTTTTCCTAGCAGGATCCAACTTAGAAAATGATGCAGTAAAATTTTGTCGCTCATGAGTTGATAGAGAAGAAAAGCGTTATTTCAATTAACGCGTGAGTATCTTGTTGCATTGTCCAAGCCTTTCCTACTTAACTAAATGAAGGCGAAGTCCGTTTGAATTCACGTAATATTCTATAAATGCATTTTGTTATCAAACTTTTGGTTAACAAAAACTTAAAGCTAGAACTTTGATACAATCAATATCAGTCAGAATGAAAGTTGGTAAATTAGGTTTTTCCTGAATCTGGTTAGTTGGTGTTCACGTAATTTAAAAAAAAAAATCCATCCTGATTGGTTGTTTAAGTTTTGTTGTGAGTGAATATTGTCTTATTCAGCTCTCTGATTGGCTGATTTAAAAAAAAAAAAACAATCGTGAAGTGTTGCAATCAAATTTTAATCGTAGGTCAAATTTTGTCTTACACTTGGGTTTGTAAATGTGCTGTGTCTACATTTCATTTTCGGTTAATACATTCAATTTACGTTACATACATTCATTTTACGGTAACTACATCATACTACCTACGTCACGATCTAACTACCAGTCACTTCTTCCACACAACTCCCCCACCCCCACCCCACACCCTTAAACATCCCCCCGTCCCACATTCAATGTTCAAATGAATACTTAGTAACATGTATTAAAAGCATTTGAAAAAAATATTATTGGGGGGGGGGGGGGTGTTCAAATAGGTAGAAGTAAACAACCCATACACAACTGTTCTATTAGACTTGGTCTTTTGTATTTGAAGCATTGACAAACTGTTAAATGACCAACTCAGTCAGACAACCCATTAAATGACCAACTCCGTTCTACAAACTGTGAAATGACCAACTCAGTTCTACAAACTGTGAAATGACCTACTCACTTCATACTACGTGTTTTGTCTAGTATTTGAACCAATGACAAACCGTAAAATGACCAACTCAGTTCAACGAACTGTTAAATGACCTACTTAGCCAGACAAACTGTTAAATTACCAATTCAGTTCGTTCAACTTGTTCAGTCTTGTAAATTGAACCACCGACAAATGGTTTAAAATTTAAACTTCTCCCACTACTCGAAAACTTTATGTATATCGTGACAATCATCTCTTGCTGTGTTGTGGTAATTATCTTTACCCGTTGATTACTTGCTAATGAAGAAACATTAAGCTGGAAAAAAGTCGTGTTGCTTATTGATGACATAACCAATGCTATTCCTACTCCACGGATTGCTATAATGCTAGAGTTAATATCATAAAAATGTGTATATCATATATCATATTATACTTTTTGATAAATCCTAAATCATATAGCGAGGGCTTGTTGATGTGTGTATATATTTTTAAAATTTATCCCAGCCTAAAAGATACCCTTTAAATGGACAAACATAAATGTAATAATCAGCAAATAACTCAGCTTAAAATTGGTACCCAGCATTACGCCATGTACTTGTAATGAGGATCAGGATGGTCGCGGAGTTTTGAGGTAAGCAGAATTTAGGGGTAAGCAGAATTTAGTGGTAAGCGGAATTTTGGGGTAAGCGGAATTTTGGGGTAAGCGGAATTTTGGGGTAAGCGGTGTTTAGGGGTAAAGGGAAGTTAGGGCTAAGCGTAGTTTAGGGGTACAGTACTTTAGGGGTAAACAAAATCTCGTGGTATACATAATTTTGAGGCATCGGACTGATCATTGCTCTACATGTTTACCTTGCAGTCTTTCGTGGTACGCCGTTCTTAACTTTCTTCTTAAGTGATTTTTATTCAATATTCTAAAAGTGGTCAGATTTTAATTGTAAAGCCATACAGTCTCGTAATTAAAAAACTTGTTTTTAAGTATCAAATTTCTTTGTTTTTTAAAATGCGATAAGTTTTTGTTTCGTAAAAAAAATTTAACAAAAAATAAAAATAAAATAAAAAATTATAAACGCTTTTTATAACAATGTCATTTCTTTTTTTTTTAGTTCTGAAAAATTTGTAATAAACAGTTAATGACACGTGACACTAAGACTTGAGAGCAAAAACGTGACAAACAATTTCGACAAAATCTTCGTCATCAAACAATAACGGAAAAAATACAACAGATATTTTTTAAAAAGTAACCTTCCAAGAATGTCACTGACAACTTTAATCCCAAAACTTAAAACACTGAAGCTTTTTTTGTGAAAAACAAACGAAACATAAAAAAACAACAACAAAAACCCTCAAAGTCAGCTTTCGCGGCTTATTCAAAACAAAAAAAAATTGAGTTATACACCAAGAATGAAAACAGCTTTGCTACAAACCATAAACAAGGGGCGACAATTTTCTCACAATAAAGACCGACATCTCTACCTCCACAAGGGCTGACAACTTCCCCACAAACCCCGACACAACGCCCTAATAAAGTCAAACCGCGGGCAAACTATTAAAACCCAATCCGACAAACGCCCCGTGGCTGTTTTCTACCTGATGGAGAAATTATGTCCAAAAGCCCCTTGTCATCACGCCACGGAATAGGCTAAGTGGGCTTTTCTAAATGGGAGAAAGTGACGTTGTAATTCCAGACATTGAAGACTTGATCTGGAAACATTAAACACAGAGGGGCGAGGCTGGCGTCTTTACACGTCTTTAAAATCGACGTTTTAAAATTTGAGGGAGCTTAACTTTGCTTTTAGAACTCGGTAACTAGTTTATACCAAGAAGTAAATAATGAGGATGTTCCGTGGAGTGATGTTATAAATATTTACATGTCAATAACTGGTGGATTTCTTCCCACGCAGTGTAGAAAAAAGTTGATATCAATAAATCCAAACTTAGAAAAACTTTAAGAAATCCACTGTACACGACGTGATAAAAATCTAAGTTTGGTTGGGGTAGGGTTTTTAGTTTATGGGTGACGAATTTTGTGTATGGGAGGGCGTGGCAGAGCGGTAGAGAGCTAGACTGTTAATCTGCTAATCCGAGAGTCTCGAGTTCGAAACCTGATCGAATTCGAATCCAGGTTCAAGAATGTCCGTGAGTCTACCAAACTATGTTGGGTATCAACTTTAGGGAAACAAAGGCGGCTGGACATTGTGATGACCACACTATTCCTTCATATGCCGAGGTCTCTGAAACAGATGAACTCTGCTTCATCTGCTTCATGTATCTTGGCCAAGAACGGGAAATGCTGATGATGTTTGTGTTGATGATGGTGATGATGTTTATGTTGATGATGGTGATGATGTTTATGTTGATGATGGTGATGATGTTTATATTGATGATGGTGATGATGTTTATGTTGATGATGGTGATGATGTTTATTTTGATGAATGTCATGTAGGCTCGACCGGTTAAAAACTGTTGCGATGACGTCATATTTACTCACCTATTCTAAACACAACGCGATGACGTCATATTTACTCACCTATTCTAAACACAACGCGATGACGTCATATTTACTCACCTATTATAAACACAACGCGATGACGTCATATTTACTCACCTATTCCAAACACAGAGCGGTGACGTCACAAAAATCTGCTTTAATTAGTTAAGTCATTTAAAAATCAACTACGGTAAAAAAAATGACTTAATTCTCGATATTTTTCAGTCCAGTATATTATGTAGACAATACCAGTAGATTTTTCTCTCACTTTGATTTCAACCCATCGTCAAACAAGCTCAAAATAAAATATAAGCCACCCGACCTAGCGGAATAATATTTTTCTTTATCCTATTGATTTAATGTATGTTTGAACGACAAGACACGCTTTTTTATTCCATTGAAATTTAACACTGGAAGATGCGACTAAGCTCCGAATTTTCTTTTTTTAAACAAAATCTTTCAACATGAAATATAAAAAAAAAAATAATCTCAAAAAAGTTTGATTCAATCATTTCTTAAATTATAGAAAAATTGTTTATATTGAAGTAGATAAAGCCATTGTTTAGGTTTACGTGTGGATAAATGTGATGTTACGTTTCCGTCGGAAAGTTTATTCTTGTTTTACTTGATTGTATCATCTAAGGGAGGCCTTACGGACAGAAATTACAAGGGGCAGGCTGACTTAATTAGATACATGAAATTAAGGGGGTAGGTTCCGGTAAAAAAAAAAATCGTTCATATACTAGAGAGAAAACAATTATTTTTCTCTAGTTTTTTAAAGGTACATTTTGTGTCCGTTAAAAACACTAAATTTAAGACCCCGAATTCCCAAAAATTTAGTGTTTTTACCAGAACCCAAAGTTTGAAAGTTCATAAGAAATTAGTTTTAAGATCTACACTAAAAATATTTTAGCTGAGTACCCCAAAATATGGTAGAAGATTATTAATTTATTCTTTATTTGGCTTTAAAGATAATACGTTATGAATGGTGGAAATCCTAAGAATATGTTAATTTTTCAAGATGGCCGCCCTAGTCATAGTTACCAAGCTTGCTTCACAATTAAAAAAAAAGAAAGCAATATACGGATGTACCTTAAAAAAAGCTATAGAGAAATAAAGGAATAGCATTTACATTGCTGGACAGTAGTTGAGGATAGCTGTTAGAAGACAGGACATTATTTCAGGACATCAGTAGGACATAAACTTACTTCAGCAGTCATATAGTGGGACATGAATTGAGGACAGTTAGATAGAAGGACATGAATTAAGGACAACAGCTAGTTAGGACATGAATTGAGGACAGCAGCACAAATTGAGGACAGTTAGATAGAAGGACATGAATTGAGGACAGCAGCTAGTTAGGACATGAATTGAGGACAGCAGCTAGTTAGCATGAAGACAACATCTAGCCGACTTGCTGTTTTTCTCGCGACCTATAAAGACAACACACAGTCTGTGAACTGAATTCAACCTGGATTCCTTTAAATTTAAACGATCCTGACTTTCTCATTCACCAGCGGGCTGAAATGTTTAGTACTTGTATGTCAGTAGGTAATGCAGTATCGTATCGAGGTGCAGTATCGTATCGTGATACAGTATCGTATTGTGGTGCAGCATCGTATCGTGATACAATATCGTATTGTGGTACAGTATCTTATTATGATGCAGTATCGTATCGCTGTGCAGCTTCGTATCGTGATGCAGTATCGTATCGTGAAACAGTATCGTATCGTGGTGCAGCATCGTATCGTGATACAGTATCGTATCGTGATTCAGTATCGTATCGTGATGCAGTATCGTATCGTGATACAATATCGTATTGTGGTACAGTATCTTATTATGATGCAGTATCGTATCGCTGTGCAGCTTCGTATCGTGATGCAGTATCGTATCGTGATACATTATCGTATCATTTGCAGTATCGTATCATGGTACAGTATCATATTGTGAAACATTATCTTATTATAATGCAGTATCGTATCGTTGTACATTATCGTATCGTGAAGCAATATCGTATCATGGTACATTATCGTAACGCAGTGCAGTACCGTATCGTGATGCAGTATCTTACCGCGGTGCAGAAACGTATCATGGTACAGCATCGTATCGTGATACAGTATCGTATCATGACGCAGTATCGTATGGCGCATAACTAGTTGACACGTATACTTAATTGTCCCGCACTAAATTCTCCCACACTACATTCTCCCGCACTATATTCTCCCACACTAAATTCTCCCACACTAAATTCTCCCACACTAAATTCCACCAAACTAAACTAATTTTTCCCACAATAAATTCTCCAAAACTAAAAATCTCCCAACTCTAAACTCGATACAAAAATAATTTCCACCAAATTCACCCAAACATTCAACTCCCCCATACTAGATTCCATTACACTCCCTCATCCACCCATCCCACCCAACGTGGAATGAAAAACTCAGAATATTAGTGTTACTCCCGAGAGTGCACCAAGGTGTAACACAGTTCACAGCGGTTTGCTCTCGTCTTTTGGTTGAATTAAAATATCTCGCGCATAGAACTTTTTTGTTACGGGAGGAAACATATATTGAGTTTTTTTCAAGGGAAGTAATTTTAAAATTAAATGATAAAAAGAAATGGAAAAATAATAATATACTTTTAAGCAAAAACAAGTAAACAAATATTAGTATAAATTATAGAAAATTAAAATTCAATAAACGTATTTAAAACCTTTGGTGATTAATAACAAAATTTTAATTACAACTCCTACTAATTGTTAGCTTTTAGTCTAATAATTAGAAATCACTTATATCAATCAACTTTAATATTTGTACCGAGAAAACTATTAAACATCGATGTGTGGCAGTTCAAATTTCTTAGGATATTTTTATTTGCGTGAAGCTTCTATATATTTCTTTGTAATCTACGATTACAAACAAACATACTTACATCTCACCTTACTTTCACCGATGTCGTCCTCCAAGACGACATTTAAAAAAATTGTCACCGCCAGCAAAGGGGCTGCGCCCTTGGATGTTCCCAATCCTTTTCAGATACAGCGAAGTCAACCGATCAATTAACTACCCTCATAATTGAACTGCCTGATGAAGATAGCCCTGATCTTTTCTCGACTCAACCAACACCAAGTACAGTCATGCAGGTGGTCATTCAAACCATTGAAATCTTAAACGTTTTGTATAGTGAACATTTAAAATGACATGCTTCATTATAATATGAGAAAAACTGTATGCAATACTATGTATTACATGTAAAAAAAAGGATCTGTTCTTATTAAAAAAAAATAAAAAAATTCTATATATAGTCTATACCGATTACGCAGACTCAATCAACAACATTAAAACATACTTCAAACTAATCGACTTATGCAGAGCGCAATATCCACACACAATACAAACCACCCACGGAAATAACACATCTGGAAATAGATTCCGTCTAGACAGAATTTACGCCCCAGTGAGCATGAAAATCAACAAAGTAGAACACCTATTCTCAACACTACAGTTTAGTGACCATACAGTAGTTCTGACAACTTTAAACAACGAACAAACACAAAGCAAACAAAAACATATCACATACATGATATTAAAAAAATTCACTATTGCTAGTCGAGCGCTACACAAAAGCATAAAAGACATAATACAATTTTACACACAGTCATCACCAAAATTTAACAAAATCCAACATTGAGACGATTTTAAATAAGACTTTAAGCGGATATCAATTTAATATGCTTGCATCATTAATATCATTAATAGGCTCGGAAAACCAAACACACCACACTCTCATACTAGAACAAAGCATACAAAGATCAAAACAAATCAAACATATAACGGACGAAATCAACCAAAAAAACGACTGACCCAAGAATGATTTTAAAATCAACCCGCGCTTTTTATTTAACTTATCTCCATAATATTTTCCCCTTCGTGCCCAATACACAAATGGCAGATAAAGTAAAGATCGTGTTTCAATCACCTCGACATACAGGGAGATAATGTGCTCAGTACTAAGCCTATCCGCCTTAGTTACCTAAGGTGCGCCAGGTACCCATCAGAGCTGGGTGAACTCACGGAGCCCAACAGAACTGAGCCCGGAACTCGAGACATTCGGACTAGCAGTAAAAAGCTTTGTGTTTAGTATTATAGCTTAAAAAGTGTACTCTTACTTTTGTAATTTATCGCTTGTGAAAGCTCGTTAATATATAGGGTATACGACATGTTTTTTCCCTACTATTTAGTCTTGGATGAAGAAATAAATAAAATACAAATGACGCAATTCGTCACATTGTCACATGAACCGGTAGTTGAATAAACCACACCCAAAAGGACAACTCCCCCCACCCCCCACTAATCCAAACACCCCCCACTCAACTTACCCACATGTAGAGAATTATATGTATAGATACACACAAACACTCAAATAATTTTCTTTGCCTACACTACAACAACACATTGACATAATCATTTTCCCACACTAAATTCCCCCACACTAAATTCCCCCACACTAAATTCCCCCACACTAAATTATCCCCCACTAAATGCTCTCACATTAAATTATCCCCCACTAAATTCTCCCACAATAAATTCTCCAAAACTAAAAATCTCCCAAATCTAAACTCGATACAAAAATAGTCTCCACCAAAATCGCCCAAACATTCAATTCCCCCACACTAGATTCGATCACACACTTCCCCCACCACTCACCCCACGTGAAACTAAACATTGACACAGAATATTAGTGCTAGTCCCTAGAGTGCACCAAGTTGTAACACAGTTCACAGCGGTTTGCTGTCGTCTTTTGTTTCTGTCAAAATATCTCGCGCGTAGAACTTTTTTGTCAGGGGAAAAAACATATAATATTTTTTTGTAAAGGGAGGTAATTATAAAATTAAACGATAAAAAGAAAAGAAAAAAGTATAAATATATATCGAAACAAAAACAAGTAAACAAACGTCAAAATTAATTACAAAAAATAAAATTACAAGAAAAGTTTCTAAACAATTTGGTGAGTAATAACAAAATAATAATTACAACTCCTAGTAATTGTTAGCTGTTAATTCAAAAATTTGAAAACACTAGTATCAACCAGCTGTAATATTAATAGCAAGAAGATTGATAAAGCTATGTACCCACATGTGCTCACAAGAACGTGTTCTTATATCTGAGTAAATACTGAAGTCTCCCTTAATATGCTAGCGCACGGTCGGCAACCTGCGGCCCGCCTCGGCTCGCGAGGCGCATGCGGCTCCCCTGACGTCATGGTGCGGCTCCCCATTTCCATGCACAATGATTAATAATTCAATTGTTTCATTTAAAAACTCATAAAAATGGTATACTGTAAGGAAAATCAACTTTAAATAGGATTAAAAAACTCATCAGAGAACAGTGAGAATAGGTGAGGTAGAAAGTAAATGGAAAGCTGACAGCCGCCTTGACACCAGGCCCAGCCCCACAGCCCCGTGGAGACCATTCCTTGTTTGCCACTGCCCAAGGGCCGCCCTTTTCGATTGTCGTTACGTGGGGAATGTTATTTTATTCAGAATGCATTCCTCTACGTCAGGAATCTCCAAACTACGGCCCGTGGGCCGGATGCGGCCCGCGAGGTCCCCTCAACCGGCCCGCGGAGATCCTTTTGTCAACGAAAAAAATGTTTGTTGGAGGTGGCTGAGGAAAAACTCAAATCAATCTGAAGATGTAGCATTGGGTGCAAAAGTATCATTGCCAACCGTGTTGCAGACATTGATGAAAATATTGTGAATCAAAAAGCGAAAAATGCAAGCAAGTTTCGCCATTTTTCAATTGCAACTGACGAGTCGCTGGACAGCTGTTCCGCCTCTCAATTGCTTGTATTCATTAGAGATGTGGATGAAGACAAGAAAATAACACAAGAGCTGGCTTCCCTACATAACATGTTTTGCACTGTTACTTGATAGGATATATTCAGTGAGTTAAAGAAAACATTTGCTGATTATAACGTGGACTAGACTAACTTCAGTTACCTGACTGTTGATGGGGGAAAGTACATGAGTGTCATAAAGAAAGACTTGGTTGGACAACCGAATGAGAAAAACATTCTACAACCAATGTCCCTGCACTGTATTATTCACCAGCAAGCTTTGTGTACTAAATATGTGGACATTAGCAGTGAACTAAATCCCTTGGTGAAGATGGTGAAATTAATAAGGTCACATGGGCTCATCCATAGATAGTTCAGAGACATGTTGAAAAATACAAACACAGAATCGCAAGAATTACCACATTTCACAGCAGTAAGATGGCTAAGTTGTGTGAAAGTTATATATAAATTTATTATCGTTGGGAGGGGGAAGACGGTAGACGATCTTCGTGGGATTGAGATGCCTGGAAGACATTCTGGCCCCCGAATTAATATTTGAAAGTTAAAGCGGCCCTTGGGCTGAAAAGTTTGGAGACCCTGCTCTATGTGTCAGTATGCAATAATTTGACCTGAGTGACGAAGTATGTTAGTTATTAGTTTCCTACGGTTGAGCTATAAGGTACTGGACTCTGGGTTCGCGTGGGGTGAAAGATAAGCCTTGTGAGAACCGAAAGACAGAAGCGACCGATACAGTAATCAAACCGATATCCAAACCAGTTAGTCGGAGTTTGCCGTGCTGAGGCCTGCCTGGCTATGAAAGATACCTACTGAACCAGTGGTGTCCGTAAAGAAAGAAAAAAAAAGTTATTGGCTTCTAAAGTGGATTGAGATAGTCATATAGAACTTGTAAGTTTATCGTTCTTTCTCGCGTTAATTCGTGTCTGGTTAGCCAGGGAGAGATAAAAGTTTTCGAACTAAATCAATTGTTGTGAACGGGGTTTCCCATTGATAACAAAAAACATGGCGGCTATTTGTTAGTAGGTCCCGCTTCAAGATTTCAAAATCATCAAACGTTCCAGAAATGCAACAACTGTAAAAACTTTCAACGCTGTTTTGTTCATATGGATGGGAACAAACACATGTGTATGCATTTTTGTATATAAAAGTTTTGTGGCGGTAAGTATATTGATTTTATTTCTTTTGTTGATAGTTTGTCCAAGGCTAGGGGACATTACTCTGACTCTACTCAGTCTTTGCTACGAGACTTAAGATTCCCAGACCTAGACCTAGATCTAGATTCTAGAATGTACCTACTAATTACTAAGATCTACATTGCTTTAATCTAGTTCTAAGAGTATAAGTTCATGAATTAGAATATACTAGATCTAGATTCTAGATCTAGTATTTTAGTGATCTAGATAAAATATTAAAAATATTAAGAAAAGGATGACGGTAAAAACTAAAACAACAGGAAAATGAGGATGACTTCCAGTCTCACTCAGCCTACGACTTACTTATTAATCGAATCTAGATCTAGATTCTAGATCTTGATATTAGATCTAGATATCTAGAACTTAGACAACAATGTTAATGTTAATAGACCTAGATCTAGATCTAGCTAGATTACTGAACTAGACTCTAGTACTGATTACTCAGTGATTACTGTTTAATATTTTAGAAGTAGGCCTAGGGTAGGTTTTACCTAAACTAGATCTAATCTAGATCTAGATCTAGAATCTATCTAGATCTACTAGATTCTCTAGATCTAGATTTTAGATAACAAGCTACTTCTAATAACTAATATATTATATTAGTTATTAGAAGTAGCTTGTAGATAGATGGCTAGATAGATAGTATTACTAGATCTAGATAGAGATAGTAGAATAGATCTAGATCTAGATTCTAGTTGCAGATGGTAGTATGGCAGGCCCTAGATCTAAAATCTAGATCTAGAGAATCTAGTAGATCTAGATAGATTCTAGATTAGATCTAGATCTAGTTTAGGTAAAACCTACCCTAGTTAAGTTTAGTAAGAGCTAGTAATGCCTAGTAATGGCTAGTAAGGCTAACCTGTTTTTAATTTTAAATTAATTTTTTTATATCTAGAATCTAGACTAGATCTACTCTAGCTATTTACTAGATCTAGATCTAGATCAGTAGCCAGTAGAGTGATTAGAGTAGTAGTAGAGTGTAGTGTAGAGTACTGTAGACTATTGTAGAGTGTAGGTACTAATAACTAGACTAAAACTAAATTAGACTAGAATCTAGACTAGGTCTAGATACATTTAGGGCTTACAGACTTATCAGACTACAGTCTACAGTGTTGCAATGAGTAGATCTAGTAATATATAGATTAAATTTAGTTTGAAATTGTTACAGTAGTGCTACTACTTTTCTAAGTAGTAAGTAGTGTAGACTACTAGAAGAGCAAGATGATAGATCTCCATCAAGCTACAATAGAGTTTAGTTAGTAGTTAGTTAGTCATAGTAATAGTACCAAAAGCAGTGTAAGTAGCACAGTAAAAAAAAAGTATTACTAGGCCATCTATTATTGTATTAGGCCCTTTTATTTTTAGCAAGTTAAAGTTTGGTTAAGTACTAGTCTTCTAGCAAGTTGCCTAGTAGTAAACTTATAAACTAGATCATGTGTATTAGTACTATTAGACTAATATAATATATGGATAAACTTAATAATTTATTATATTTAAATTCCCTAGGTACTTGGCAAGCAATTTTCTCACACTTTACTGTGGCTATTGGTGCTGATCTTGAACTAAAGGTGAGCTGAATTTTTTTTTATAATAAGCCATTTTTCAGCTTTTTTTAAGCCCAAGTTTGAAATCGATTCAGTGTTCTAATTCTTAAAGAATATGTTGCTACTAAGATTATATACTGTAAGTATTAATATGTATGGCTTGATAGTGGGACTGTCAGACAGTAGCTTTCACATTTCTATCCTAAAAGATAAGAGTTCAGATCCCTGGCTTTAGTCCTGGTATGATCTCCTAAGTCTCATGAGTACCAGCTCTCATGAGTACCTGGCTCAAGATAGGGAAATTAAAGGTGGCTGGGTATATACCTCTGAACACTCTAATTTTACATGCAAATGTCACAGAAACAGGTGAATTTTAATTCAACTGCTATATTGGCTGTCTGTTTTAATCAATGATTAATTTTTCATATTACAGAAAGCTGTTAAAAATATTATTTATTTAATTTCTAGGTAAATGGAACAGCATGGATGTGGATTTTTAGACACAAGGAAGCTGAATTTAACTTTTAATGAAGAATTTAAATGATGATTGTCCATGAAAAGAAATATTAATCATATACATTGTAATGCTGTATTGATGCATCTTCTGTTTTAAGTAATTAAAAAACCATCCATTTATGAAATTATTTTCATTTTTTTTTTCAATTTTAAAACTGTAGTTCTGTTTTGTTATTTGAAAACAATGATGAAAGTATACTGAACTGCCATTGAGATATTAATATAAATGCTATTGTTTATAGTTTAATTCTTTCAGAAGCAACTATATTGACATCAAAACTGAATCTTTATTGTACACTAAGTATAAAAGCTTACCCGCAAACCAGTCCATGTCAACAGTTTATTGACATTCAAACATTAAATTTTTTTAAAGGTGATTTTTCTTAAATAAAACAGACTACTTTCATATGGGATAAGAAACATTTAATTTTGAAATTGCTTGGTTTATTAAATTTTAATGGAGCTGAAACTAAAACACTGGGTACAAATTTATTATTACTTTGTTTCTCAGAAAATTGCAAATTTTGAACATAAGAACTGTGGGAAGTAGGCAATGATGTTAAAATATCTCTTGAAACTTGAAGAAATTGTGGAAGGTTTAGAGATAGAAAACAACATTTCAGAAGATGATGTTTGAAATAATGGTAAAATATCTTTAGCAATTGTCACTGAATAAATATTTTCATTAGACAAATCACATTTAGATATAGAAGAATAAGGTATGTCTTCAGATTTTCTTATCAGCGAAGATCCTGGGTGATTCTCTTTGTTACCATCGGTCAAACGACAAGCCAATTCTGGAAAATTCATTGGGTTCTTTGCCTGGGCAGCTAAATATATTTAAATTAAGTTCATGCAAGGCTTTAGAAACATCAATTGGATAAAACTCTATAATTTCATTAACTTTTTATTAATATCAGCTCCAAAGGAATAATATAAACAAGTTACACATCATCAATAAATCAAATTTGCAGACATTTCCATTTCACCAAACTTTCTCTAAGTCATAATATATATTTTAAATTCATAGCATTTTGTTAGGCTAGATATGTTGACTTTTATTTACCACAATAATCTGATTATATAAATTAGGATTACCCAGCTATCATACATTCTTCTTTTTACTGCCCTCCTTTATGAGGGGGAGGTAAAAATCATCATAAAATGTGTGATGCAATTTACAGATGAACCCTCTCTCTCTCTATCCCTCCCCATATATATATATATATATGTATATCTACATAATCTCTAAAATCATGTTGGTACCTCTACCTGTTTGAATGTTAGGCCCATTTCCTTAAACTGTTTCTGTGTGGATCTTCTCCATGGGGGTCATCTATAAATGACGTCACGCATTTTTTTTTGACGATTTTTACCTCCCCCCCTCCCCTACACATCGTCACAAAAAGCCAGACCCCCACCCCCTAAAATGACGTCACACAGTACTAGATTCTAGATCTAAATTACTACAGTTGCCTACACTCTAGATTTAGTTCTTAAGTTCTACAACAAGACTACACTAAACTTCGCTAGATCTAGAATAATCTAGATTCTATATATAAATTGATATTGAACATATTCTAGTCTACCTGTCTTAAAGTAAATAGCCTATTTAGTAATTTAGTAATTAATTCCACTCAACTACACTGTAAAATAAAAGAAACTAGATCTAGAATCTAGATCTCTAGACTACTCTTGAGTCTATAAATTAAAAATAAATCCTGTATGTCGTATGTTACTGTCTAAGTCGGAATTTTCAAGAGGGTTTTTTTTAAGTCATAGATCTAGATATAGAATTCTAGATCTAGAAATCTAGACTCTAGATCTAGGCTATATATATTTATTAATTAAATTAGGCTTGATTTCAGATTTACGATTGAAATCTTTTAGGCCTATAGGCCTAAATATCATATTTTATATAGATTATAGATGTATTATTATTATACAGGTTGTATTCTAGATCTATATAAAATATAATATATTTGTGTGTGTGTGTTATTTTAAACGTAATTTACTTAAAACAACTTATTGTCGGAGTTTTTTTTTATTCCAAAAACGAAAGTAGATTTCATAACTTAAAAAAAAAATAAATAAAAAATATTCACATTTGGTTTGAAAAAACAAAAAAACGCCAGCTGGCAACTACCGGAGCGAGAACTTGGTAAGCTACTTTAACAACTTACAAGCCCAATAGTTATATTATGAGACATATAATTTTATCGGAGCAGATCTATCTAAAACAGTTTTTGTGCGAAACATGTGTTTGTTCTTATATGAAATAATAAGTTCATATTTAGCGCTATTTATTTCAAATCAAAGTCAAATGTATTTACCTAATCCTTATCAAATACCAACATATTGTAAAAAAATAATATTTGTGGCTCTTTCAAAACTGGGATAATTTGTAAATTGTACCTTTTGGCTATTCCGTCACTAAAGGTTGTGCTTAAGTTATCGTAAGGTTGGGTATTTATCTAGATTCTATATGAAATTAACATTTTAGAAAATCGATTAGATATGTTTTTTAAATTATTTATATTTCTTTTATATTTCGCGAAAATCACAGTTTTCTTTATATGAATATAACATATATAATAAAAATGTTTTTGACACAATTAAAAAAAAATACTATTCTTGAATGCAACTATAATGTTTGTAATATATAATTTATTATATCTTAACCTTTGAGTGAGTTTTTATTCAAGGGAATGTACTTAACATTAAACAACAAAGCTATCGGAGCGATCATGCTGGTTATCCCCCTTACCATTCTCTGCCTGTGTCTGTTCGCCATTGTCAAACTGCTTCACTCCCTTCTCCAAGGCCCCATCGCTCTCATCATCAAAAAATTCATCAACGCCCACTTTCCCGGACCGCTGGGCTACCTCACCGGATACCTCGCCATCATCATCGGCGCCGCGTTGACCATCATCGTCCAGAGCTCCTCCATCTTCACCTCCTCCCTCACCCCGCTCGTCGGCATCGGGGTCATCGAACTCGACCGGATGTACCCTTTGACCCTGGGGTCAAACATCGGCACCACGACCACGGCGATTCTCTCAGCCTTAGCCAACACGGACGGCCTCAGAAACGCGTTACAAGCAGCCTTCTGCCACCTCTTCTTCAACATCACCGGCATCCTCCTGTTCTACCCCATCCCCTACCTCCGCTTCCCCATCCCGCTTGCCAAATTTCTAGGCAACTGCACGGCCGAGTACCGCTGGTTCGCCATCGTCTACATCCTCCTCATGTTCTTCCTCTTCCCCGCCCTAGTCTTCGCTCTCTCCATCCCGGGCTGGTACGTCCTCCTCGGCGTCCTCGGGCCCGTCTGCCTTCTCTTCATCATCATCGGCGTCATCAAATGCCTGCAGGCTAAACGTCCCCAGAGCCTGCCCAGAAAGCTCCAAGACTGGATGTTCCTACCCCAGCCGCTACGGTCTTTAGAACCCTATGATCGCACCATGCAGAAAGTCTTCTTCTGCAAGCGATTCTAGACAGACTCTACCGAGTCAGACAGACAACCTAACGGAGAGTCCAGCACGCGACTTTAGTATGACCAAGTGACATTGTTTACAAAGTTCGATTATTGAAAACCTATTTATTCTATAATGTAATTTATATGTATAACTTGTATATGATTAGATAAATTGCATTAGTTTTTAGTTCAATATGTATATATAGCATGCATATAGCTTACAAATATTTTTAATGTGATATATTATTTAAAAGATTTTCTCTGGTAATTTTTAAAAAATAAATAAAATTCTTTTTTAGCAATTTTGAGCTCTGTGATCTTGTCATACGAGTTTTGTGAAATTGTATACATTTTTAATAACACGAAAAAGTTTATTTAATTCTAAGATTGCTATCACATTTTTGTCATTTAAAACTTCTAAAATAACTTTATTGGTTCAAACTGGAGGCAGTTGGTACGATAACTGCACGTCGTACTAGGTATTTGATCACTGCCATTGTACAACTTTGTATTGAGTTGTCTTTTGACGTGTATCGTGATTTCAACGAGAGGCGATGTTACGTGCATAGAGGCCAACTTGGCCACTTTTATGGAGAAGCAAATGTTGGGCCACTTTTATGGAAATGCCAACATTGGCCATTTGTATGGAAGGCCAATCTCGGCCACTTTTATGGTAAGGTCAACCTTATATATATATACATAACCACATATATAGGCCTGTATATTTATATGGGGGGGCTTAAAAAAAGTTTTTTGCGTGGTGGCCCCTTTTTTCTAGATCCGCCACTGATCGACCCGCGCTTTTTATTTAACTTATCTTCATAATCTTTTCCCTTTCGTGCCCAATACACAAATGGCAGATAAAGTAAAGATCGTGTTTCAATCACCTCGACATACAGGGAGATAATGTGGTCAATACTAAGCCTATCCGCCTTAGTTACCTAAGGTGCGCCAGGTACCCATTAGAGCTGGGTAAACTCACTGAGCCCAACAGAACTGAGCCCGGAACTCGAGACATTCGGACTAGCAGTAGAAAGCTTTGTGTTTAGTATTATAGCTTAAAAAGTGTACACTTACTTTTGTAATTTAGCGCTTGTGAAAGCTGGTTACTATATAGAGTATTTGACATGTTTTTCCCCTACTATTTAGTCTTTTAATAGAATAGCGAGTGTTTATTGGTTTTATTTATTATTATATTGTTCATTAGTGAATGTTGTAGACTAATATTTTATGATTTTTAAATATTAAAAAATAATATTTATTAATATTTGTGCATGGAGCTGAAGAACCGCATCTTGGCATCAAAAAAGAGGCATGCGGCTCGCGAGCCGCAGGTTGCCGACCCCTGCTGTAGGCCTATCTGTCAAAATATCTCGCGCGTACAAGTTTTTTGTCAGGGGAAAAAACAAACAATAATTTTGTTGAAGGGAGGTAGTTATAAAATTAAACGAAAAAAAAAGAATAGAAAAAAAAATATAATATAATATAAACAAAAAATATACGTAAGCATTAATTATAAAAAATTAAATTACAAGAAATGTAATTAAACCTTTAGGTGATAAATAACAAAATGTTAATTACAACTCCTAGTAATTGTTAGCTGTTAACACAAAAATTAGTATTCTCTAGTCTCAACCAGCTGTAATATTAATACAAAGAAGATTTATTTTAATTCATTGATTCCATTACATAGCGATAGCGTGTTCTTTAAACTGTATTTACTGAAAAATCTGTATATATCAGATGTCTTGGGACAGTTTGGTAAAGAACAGGGTCGGCAACCTGCGGCTCGCGAGCAGCATGCGGCTCCTTTGACGTCCAGATGCGGCTCTCCAGCTCCTTGCACAAATATTAATAGTTATATAATTTAATTTTTGCTGGACGGTGGGGGTACGACTCTACCCTGCGTTCAGTGGGTTGGAAGATAAGCCTGGTGAGAACTAAAGGATAGAAGCGAACGATGCAAGTTATTCAAACCGATATCCAAACCACACCGAAAAGGACAACCCCACCCCATCCACCAACTTTAATCTAAACACCTCCACTCAACTTACCCACAGTAAACCCAATCACACGTAGATTTATTTATATACACACAAACACTCAAATAATTTCCTTTGACTACACTACAACACAATATACTAATTTCTCCCACACCTAATTCTCCCACACAAAATTGTCCCGCACTAAATTCTCCCACACTAAATTCCCCCACGCTAAATTCCCACACACTAAATCCCCAGAATATTAGTGTTAGTCCCGAGAGTGCACCAAGGTTTAACACAGTTCACAGCGGTTTGCTCTCGTCTTTTGTTTTAGTCAAAATATCTCTCGCGTGGAACTTTTTTTGTTAAGGGAGAAAACAAGTATTAAGTTCTTTTATATAAAAAGTTCTTTTTTATAAAATTAAACGATAAACAAATACTGAAAAAATAATAATATACTTTTAAGCAAAAACAAGTAAACAAACGTTATTATAAATTATAGAAAATGAAATTACAAAAAGAAATTGTAATATTTAACGGAGAAAATTCTGAAAACATCATTTGGAAGTAATTGTCCAACTAAATTTATTATCATTTGTGTGAAGCTTTTATATATTTATTCTATTTGGTTAGTCCAGGGGTCGGCAACCAACCAAATGGCTAAGAACCATGTAGAATAATTTACATGGTTCTTAGCCATTTGGTTGGTCAGCCCCCCCTAGGGCTGGCTGCCGGGGCCGAGAGGCGGTCAAATCTACTACTCTAACTCACGCAAATCTCGCCAACGACCGCTGTGGGGTTGCTCCCGCACATCCCTAGAAGCGCACATGCCCTCGGGATGAGTCACCCAGTACTTGTATTGGGTGGCTTCAAATATACGAGTGGCTAATTTTCAATTTTCTATTTTTCAGCCTGACGACACCCATCTAGGAGAAATCTTAGGTGGGAGGTCTGTCACAATCGCCAGCAAATCGAACTCATCTACTACGTCAAACGCAACTACCTCGCTCCCAACAAACTCACTACCACTCTGACGACACCCACCTAGGAGAAATCTTAGGTGGGAGGCTTCCGTCAAACACTAGCAAATCAACAAACCATCTCTCAAGACCAACTACTCAACTTACCTAAAATAAACAATCGTCAACAGCTTCACTTCACCCACTTCAACTACTTCACCAAGCTCAAAACCCTCGACTCAGCAACATCAGCAAAACTTCATTCTTCAACGTCATTTCGCCCAACTCAATTACTCGACTACGTCATAACTTTACTCTTCTTCAAAACCACAATGAACAATATTACAAAGCAACTCACTTCGAACGATCTCTCAACCAACCTAGGAAAAACCATACTTCAACGCAAGGACACTACCTCAACCACCCTCTCCAAGTTCTACACCATTCGATCAACTCTACCATCAACAACAAGACACAGGTTCGCCCTTTCAACAACAGAATATCTCTCATTGACATTCTCAAACTACAAATACCAACTAAGAATCAACCACTACCCAACCAAGAGTGTATTAATCACAAGAAGCACGGCCAAAAACAGAGAAGCGATCATGTTGTATTGTCCTGTACTTTATGTCATAGCAAACCGGAAACAAAATCAAAAGAAATAAATGGAACCAAGAAATCGAAACAAAGATATGAAGAAACATGGAGCAATGAAATCAGAAGGGATATTAAGACATTGTAAATCTCTTTAATGTTATACTATGTATTACATTGTAATTTTTTTAACATGCAACCTATCCACATGTGGAAGGAAGACTATTAAACGTCAGACGGCAAAAAAAAAAAATAAAAAAATAAAAAAATATATATATATATATATATATATATATATATATATATATATATATATATATATATATATATATATATATATATATATACATATATATATATATATAGGGGTGCGAGTGCATGGGAGGTGTTATACCCCCCCCCCTTGCCTACGCCATTGATTACAAGGAGCAAGATGACTTCATTAGATACATGGAATTACGTGAGTGAGCTCCGGTAAAAAAAAATAGACTTTTTAATACTAGTGAGTAAACAACTTTTTCTCCACAGCTTTTTAAGGGTACATTTTGTGTCCGTTAAAAACATGAAATTTAAGACATAAATTCCCCCAAAATTTAGAGTTTTTACCAGAACCCAAAATTTTAAAATTCATAATAAATTAGTTTTAAGATCTGCATTTAACTATTTTAGCTGAGTGCCACAACATATGGTAGAAGATTGTGAATTCATTCTTTATGGGCTTAAAATATAATACTTTATGAATGGTGGAAATCCTAAGAATAGGTTAATATGACTAGATGTCCGCCGTTGTCATAATTACCAAGATTTTCCCATCTCCTGTTTGTAATGGAAACGCATATGCAGATGGGCATTAAAAAGCAATAGAGAAATAATTATTTTCTAACTAGTGTTAAAAATGTTGTTTTTACCGGCGCCTCAAGTCGTAAAGCAACAGATATAAGGAACAGCAGTTACATTGTTGTACTGTGGTTGAGGACATCAGTTAGATGACAGGACATTATTTCAGGACATCAGTAGGACATACATTTAGTTCTGGTGTCATATAGCAGGACATGAATTGAGGAAATCAGCTAGTTAGTAGGACACATATTGAGGACATAAAAAGGACATAAGCTTAGCTCAGCAGTCAAATAGTAGGACATTAATTGAGGACAAAAGCTAGTTAGTAAGATAGAAATAGAGGACATTAAAAAGGACATAAACTTGGCTCAGCAGTCAAATAGTAGGACATTAATTGAGGACAAAAGCTAGTTAGTAGGACAGAAATAGAGGACATAAAAAAGATATAAACTTAGCTCAGCAGTCAAATAATAGGACATGAATTGAGGACAAAAGTTAGTTAGTAGGACAGAAATAGAGGACATCAAAAAGGACATAAACTTAGCTCAGCAGTCAAATAGTAGGACATGAATTTCAGGACATCAGGTAGTTAGTAGGATAGAAATAGAGGACATCAAAAAGGAAATAAACATAGCACAACAGTGGAATAGTCGGACATGAATTGAGGACAGCAGCTATTTAGTAGGACACAAATTAAGGACATAAAAAGGACATAATCGTAGCTCAGCAGTCACAAACTACAACAGTTAGATAACAGGACATGCATTGAGGACAGCAGCTAGTTAGTAGGACACACATTAAGGACATAAGTTTAGCTCAGCAGTCACAAAGGACAACAGTTAGGTAACAGGACATGAATTGAGGACAACAGTTAGATAACAGGACATGCATTGAGGACAGCAGCTAGTTAGTAGGACACACATTAAGGACATAAGTTTAGCTCAGCAGTCACAAAGGACAACAGTTAGATAACAGGACATACATTGAGGACAGCAGCTTGCACGAAGACAATATCTGTCTTTCTGTTTTTCTCGCGACTTATGAAGACAGCACACTGTCTGTGAACTGAATTCAACCTGGATTCCTTTAAATTTAAACGATCCTGACTTTCCGATTTCACCAGTAGAAAATGTAGTATCGTATCGTGATACAGTATCATATCGTGGTGCAGTATCGTATCGTGATGCAGTATCGTATCGTGATGCAGTATCGTATCGTGATGCAGTATCGTATCGTGATACAATATCGTAACGCAGTGCAGTATCGTATCGTGATGCAGTATCGTATCGTGATGCAGTATCGTATCGTGGTACAATATCGTTACGTAGTGCAGTATCGTATCGTGATGCAGTATCGTACCGTGGTGCAGAAACGTATCATGGTACAGCATCGTATCGTGATACAGTATCGCATCATGACGCAGTATCGTATGGCGCGTAACCAGTTGGCACGTATACTTAATTGTCCCGCACTAAATTCTCCCACACTAAATTTTCCCACAATAAATTCTCCAAAACTAAAAATCTCCCAAATCTAAACTCGATACAAAATAGTCTCCACCAAAATCACCCAAACATTCAACACCCCCATACTAGATTCTATAAAATCCTCCCCCCCCCCTCCCACCTCACATTGACACAGAATATTAGTGTTAGTCCCAAGAGTGCACCAAGGTGTAACACAGTTCACAGCGGTTTGATCTCGTCTTTTGTTTGAGTCAAAATATCTCGCGATAAAGTTTTTGCTAGGGGAAAAAACCAACAATTAGTTGTTTCCAAGGGAGATAATTATAAAATTAAACAATATAAGAATTGAAGAAATAAGTTAACAATTGGAAACAACAACAAGTAAACAAACATTAGCATTAATTATAAATATTTTATTTATTTCAAATAGATATAAAATATTGATGATTTATTGCAAAGTTTTAATAGCAATTAGAAGCAATTTTTAGGTATTAATTTAACAACGGCAAGTCACAAGAATCAACCCGCTGTAATATTAATAACAAGAAAATTTGAAAATCATAATTATCCAATGTAAGTCGATCGGTTCATTAATACTCTTTACTGTTATCCTTTGCAATTTTTTATATTCAAATACATGACATCTTGTAAATATTCATTATGTACATTTGCAAAACCTTTCGTTTTCATTTGGTGTTCAAAATTATGTTAAAAAATTTGATGTTAATGTACTTGTTTTAACTGCAAATAAAAGTATTTAAAAAATTTAAAAAAAAAAAAAAAAAAATTCAAAACTTTTCTTTTAAAATATCGTATGGATAAAACAGCGGCCATCATAAAAAATTGTACACCTCGTGGGAAATATTCCCACATAATTTAAGGTACTAACAATGAATCCAGAGAAATCAATGTTCGTGGTAGGAAGGGTTCAGCCAGAAGACAGAAGAAGGTTATTCATCGCACTGCTACTACAGATCATGAGAAAATAACTAATACAGTTCTCTCTGAAAAAAGTTGTCTGTAAACATAATTCTAGGGATTGAGGAGGCCAATATGATTAAGGAAGATGTACGAGGACTTCATTTTAATAACCCTAAAGTTCAAGCTTCTTTGGCTGCAAATACCTTTGCAATTACTGGTCATGCAGAGAACAAAGAAATAGCAGAGATGCTTCCTGGTATCTTGAATCAACTTGGAGCAGAGAGTTTAAACAGCTTGAAAAAATTAGCATCAACTGTAGCTAGTGCTGCTGACAGCAATAAGCAAACAACAGCAGATGTTGACGATGATGTCCCAGAGCTTGTTGAGAACTTTGATGAAGCGTTCATAGTTGATAATGTGTAAAGGACTCATGATTGTTTTGTGCCAGGGACTAACCTCAAAGCTGGCACAAATCCAATGTGTACAGCTTTATTTTGCATTAAAAATGTACACACCACAAAGAAAGTGCCCGTTTGTGCATAGTTAACTTTTTACGTTGCTGCACCTTGGTCCAGCTGGTTTGATTGTGATGCAAGAGAAATATCAAATTGTAGCAAGTGCTTGTCTTATAATAAACTATCTCCATTTTTCATTAAAAAAAAATATTTACACATTGTTAATATGTCCTATTTTTTTCCCACGCTGTTTATATTGTAAAAAAAAAAAGAATTCTCAACAAAACTGTAAAATCATTTAATAAGACTATCATCGTAAAAATACCATTTTTGTATTTCTTTATTTCTAATTACCTTCATTTGAATTGTTGATCGACAAATCATTTTTTAGTAATGTTCACCATTTTGTTCATATAATGATAATTTTTTAAATTGTTTCAACTATGTTAAAAACTAACGCTCACACATTTGTATATGCTGATGTAATTATTTCCATTTGAAAATTATAGCATTAAAAATAATTAATAATAATCGTTTTAACGACAAGCTTTTATGTAATAATGCACTTCTATTTAAATTACTATAAAGAAAAAGTGTGGGTCTCTTCCTAAATATTAATAAAGATATCCAATGGATACTCAAGTGGCTCACGCTTTTTTTGATAGTTATTTTAATAGTGGTGTATAATTAATTTTCTACGTTTTAGTGCATGATAACATAAAAGATTTTTACTACAACGTTTTTTATGAATTTTTATATTTTTTTTTATTGTTTTAATACTTTATAAAGAATTGTGCACCAAATAAACACATACTAATAAAAAAAAAAATTAATATCCACCCCTACAAACAGAAAGTGCGTAAATGGTTGGAAAGACTTGGCAACATGCAGGCTTGAGAGGAATTAGATGAGACACAGGTCCGACAGATGCTCTTTGATTTAGAATCTGCTTACAATGAATTTAACAGGGTCCTGCACGATAATTGATTTTCTGCTATTTAAAGAATTCTGTTATAGTAAATACAATAATGCCCTAGTATTATTTTACCAGATGGGGACATTTTGGGGAAATAAGTGTTAAATAGGAATGTTAGGCATCTGACTGTATTAAATTAGGGTTAATTTATTTCTAAAAATTTCAAATGCAATTTTTCCGATAGTTGTTAAGACAATTTTTTTCTGTGGTATGTTGGTGTAGTGCTTACTGGTTTTGTTCATAATATTTGAAAAAAAAAACATAATTGAAATATTTTTTTTTTCATTGCAAGTATGTCAGCTTTTTATACTGCAATCACTGATACTATTAATTTCTGATCTTTGAAAACAAAGTTATTATATTTGTAACAAATTTGGATACGGTATGAACTTTCATACTATGTACATAGTTCATTTTCCAAGAAAATATAAACATTGAATTTTGTGAATGTCCAAAATTATACTTGCTGTACATATTATAATTAAAGAAATGTTTTACATAAAAAAAAAAAATTAATATCCACCCCTAACCTGTCGGTACTAAACATTCAATAAAACATAAACACAGACATAAACCCTTCACCCTCCCGCTAAATCGCTCAAACAGCATTCCGTTCGTAAAACCCCTCCCCTCACACACATAAATAGAATCATATCAGCAGTTACATCACACAGCAGATTATGACGCTTGGCTTGCCTTAAACACACACAGACACTCTTTACATGCCTCGTCAGACACCTCTACCCCCCTGTGCCCACATCACTATCAGACATGATAACCCCACATCCCCCTTAACTGTTCCAATGACCCCACCACCCACCCCAACATCAGTTTCGAATATTTATTCATTTACTTATCTATTTTTGCAATTCACTATAGTACAAATGTAAATGAAGTCTGTGTACAACAACTAATTTTTACAAGCTTTTATTTAACTCACTTCCTCGTCAGTCTTTATCTGTCTGTCTAAATCGAAAAGTCCGTGTGAAATTGCAGGCACTTCTAACTGACAGATAGGGTTCGTTGTTGGTACGTGGGTCAAGACATGAAGACAATGCATCGTGACATTCAATTTGACTTTATAGTTGACTAATTAATTTTTTATGAATTAATAAAAAATTTGGACCGAATTAGTAGGCAGTTCTATCCACACGCGTTATCACGGCCGTGTTGGGCGTGGAGCGAGGGAAGGGGGAGATGGGGCTCTACGTCAAAAGCACGTCATCACATTCAATAGGCGCGCAATAGTTTTTAGTCGGGTCAGCAGTCTAGTTCTTTACCACTAGACTAGGCCATCCCATAATACTTTACTGAACGTTAGCTATAAACTGCAAAACTGTTTTTCAAATTGTGTATCATATGTTTGTTGCTACACTATATTGTCTTAACATGCGTATAACTCGTTAATACTAAATGTTAAAAAAATAATAAATACATAAAAACGTTTATAATTACAAGCTTTTATAAATGCACTAAAAAAAGAAAATAATACAATTTTTATTAAAAATAAAATAATTTTTAAAAATATTATAAATCTGCGGTTACTTAAAATTAAAAAAAAAATACTTTCTTTAATTATATTAATGCACTACTTTTTATATCACTATAAATAAAAGCGTGGGCCGCTTTAATAATAAGTATTTAAATAAGTATTTTGTGTTAATTTTTTCTTTTGTATTTACTATGTTTATTGTACAGAATGGGATAAAATCCATGCAAACCAGCTTTGTTTTTGACTATTCTTCCAGACGTTATACTCTTTCACCACTTTTGTTGGCAAAAATATTCCAAACCAGCCTCTGTCCGATTTGTGAACCAACAAGCTTTAAATTCAATGTATCTTATGGATTCATTTACTAATTTCGCTATTTATTTACTATACTCTGTACATCATAAACTTTAAATTCAATGTATCTTATGGATTAATGTACTAATTTCGCTATTTATATAGTTGCATAGTCCATATCAGTGCATGGAGATGAGGACTCGGTGCATTTGCTCAACGTCCCGGCAAGACCAACTTTAGAAATGATCCCTAAAAGTATGATCTTCTGTATATTTCAGGGGTCGGCAATAATAATAAATAATTATTAATTTTGCATGGAGCTGAAGAGCCGCAACTGGACACCAAAAGAGCCGCATTATTTTATTTTATTTTCAAAGCTCATAAAAATATTCGGGACACCGAAGAATTAAATTATGACTCAGCAATTTTCAATGCCAGTCAAATGTGACCAGGGCAGTGGCGTAGGCAGGGGGGGGTTTAGGGGGGTCATAAACCCCCCCATAGACCCCTCGGTATATATAAAAAGTATGAGGGGGTGGGGTGCAAATCGAAAGTTTGAGGGGGGTGCAAATCGAAAGTTTGAGGGGGGGGGGGGTGCAAATCGAAAGTTTTAGGGGGGGGGGGGGTGCAAATCGAAAGTTTGTCCCCGGGTAAAAATTGGAACCCCCCCCCCTTGAGACGATTCTGGCTACGCCACTGGACCAGGGTAGACAGCAGCCTTAACGTCAGTGTCGGTAACCACATGCGATGACTCATTGTGAACTGGCTTATAAATAAAACTTTTTACGAATTATCCCCCCCCCCATTCCTCTGAAAAAGTCATATATCCGTAGGGTCGATGTGTCTCAACAGCGCCTTTACAAGCGTCAAGCCTTCAGTAAGTCCTCTAGGCTAATATTACTGCCAACAATTGATAATTTCTCATCAAACAAATTTACCCTAACCCTTAATTATTAGTTTATATGAATTCGACTTTAAATTACTGACAGATTCAAGTTGTCATTATTTACATGTGCACCTCTACTTTTGCAAACATTTTAGTTTTATCATTTAAATGTCTTGTTAAGATTACAATAGAAGAGTATCGACAAAACTTTACAAATATAAGCGATAAGTTTATGCTCCTTAAATATATTTCAGATTCTTGAAAAGCTTGTGCTGTTTTCCATTTAAAAATCAATTTTACATAAGTATGTGTGTTACGTATGAATAAGATGTCATACCTTATTATGTTTGTAATGTCATATTATATTATGTGTGGCATGACATATAATATAATGTGTGGTATGGTATAGCATATTATGTGTTATGTTGTACCATATTATGAGTATTATGTCGTATCATATTATTTGATGGTATGGCATAAGATATATTGTTTGATTTGACATGCAATAGAATATGTGGTACGTCATACCTTTTTATTTGATGGTATGACATCATATTATGTATGGTATAGCATACCGTATTATTCGTGTTATGTAATACCATATTATGTGTGGTATATCAAAGCATATGTCAAGCATGGAGACCATGTGGGATGGGTATTTATGTGTGAGACTAAAGCCCACTTCTGATACAACAAATTAGCTCTATTTCTACAATACTTCAAGGAATAACGTTTACCTTATGAAAATCAGTTTAACTATTACAAAATTCAAATTACAAACTTTTTAACATAGTTGGGTCTACCTAGTAACAGAGTTTCTTCTAGACATCTCTTCTGGGGGGGGGGGGGGGGGGGGCGGAGCCCACCCCCTCTATTACCCACCCCCCACCCCCCCGAAGAAAGTCTACCGCCCCCCCCCCCCCCCGAACGATATGAAATATTTCTAGAAAATATATACTGTTAACAGTGTACGCCCCCCGAAGAAAGTCTACCGTCCCCCCGAAAATTTCAAGTGCCCCCCCCCCCCCCCGGAGAACAAAGTCTGGAAGAAACATTGGTAACAATCAACAATGTGAAGTTGGAAAACAAACAAAATAAAAAAAATTAGTCAAGGGAGGTAACTTTTAAACTAATATTAGTTTTTGCCAAAAATATAAAAGACTCCTTCTTATAGCATAATGCAAAAAAAAATTTGCCATGCTTTCTAATTTTCAATACACAGTAATTCTAAACTGTGCAATAATTATAATATTTTGACGCAGAGAAAAATAATAATGTATAGATCGTTTTCGCTAACACGGTAAACATTTACAAGATTTGTTCTAAATAAGAAGTGTGGATAATGAGAATTAACATCGAAAAAGTATAATAACAAATAATTTTGGATTCCCTAAATTAGGGACAAGAACTAGAAAACAAAAAAGCCGATTGGCTTGTACAGGGGTCGGCAACCTGCAGCTCTCGAGCCGCATGCGGCTCTATTGATGTCAAGATGCGGCTCTTCAGCTCCATGCACAAAAGTTCATAAATATTATTTTTTTAATTTTTTAAACTCATAAAAATATTAGTCTGCATCACTCGGTAATGAACGATATAATAATACATATAACCAATAAACACTTACTATTCTATTAAAATATTTAGTTACTCCCTATTTCAAAATACTTCCTTGTTTTCTAAAATTGAATTATTTAAATGTAAACAATGCCTGCGCTTAGATCATGTTTATCGGTATAACTATACTACAGCCCATAAAAGCCCTGAGTGCACATTAATCACTCACCGTAATAGCGCCAAATTACACCCCGCATAGACGCCGAAGGACGGGCCTGATTCGACTAAGTGAGCGACTATAGCAACCCATTGTATCCATAGCCTATCGCGCTGTTTAAAATGAACGTAGCCGCCATGTTGCTCACGGGTACGCCAGGTGTCAATCCGCAATCGACTTTTATTTTTATATACCGTATACAGAGAAGAATCGAACCCCGCATTGCCGGAGAGTCAACCGAATTAGCCTTTTTTTTCGCAGATACATCTCAACAACTTCCTTAAGCTTCATGGCGATTGGATGAAAGGTGTGGTCAGTGGCGTCGCTAGGTCGGGTATCACCCGATGCGGCAACTCATGGTGTACTTAAAATACTTTTTATTTCTTATTAACCATTTATTGAACTGGCAAAAAATATGTTCTCCATATCTGAATTTTTTTTGTCACCCACCTATATGGTGTCACCCCCGGCGCCCGCCTTGCGACTCCTCTGGGTGTAGTAATGAATATAAGACAGACAATCACACACACATTTATATATATATATATATATATATATATATATATATATATATATATATATATATATATATATATTTACATATATATAATATACCTAATCCTAATCAAAGATCATAATATTGAAAGGAAAATGTTAGTGGCTCTTTGAAAACTGGGAAATTTTGTAATTTGCACATTGTGGCTCTTTTGTCTCGAAAGGTTGCCGACCCCTGGTATATTTCATTTGCCCGCAAATATAAAAAACTCGCAGACATAAGTTGGAAGGTATTGCTAACACGTCAAGAGCACTAAGTCAACTTTAATGGTATCAATATAACAGCTGGTTGATACTAGTTACATTTGGTTAAAGTTGTTGAATTGACATCAACAATTACTGGAGGTTGTAATTAAAATTGTGTGAAAAATCACCAAATGTTTAAATTAATTTTTTACATTTATTTTTTTATAATTAATATATATGTCTGTTCACTTGTTTTTGTTTAAAAGTGGTTTACTATTTTTATCTTTTCCTTTTATTGTTTCATTTTACAATTATTTCCCTTGAAAAAAAACATTGTTTGTTTTCTCCCCTGACAACAAAGTTCCATTTCCACACGCGAGATACTTACAAACAAATAAAAGACGACAGCAAACCGCTGTGAACTATGTGTTACACCTTGGTGCACTCTCGGGACTAAAACTAATAATCTCTGTCAATATTTAGTTTCACGTGGGGGTGGGGGGGGGGGCAGAGGTGTGTGACTAAATCTATTATGGCGGAGTTGAATGTTTGGGCGATTTTGGTGTATCGAGTTTAGATTTGTGAGATTTTAAGTGTGGGAGCATTTAGTGTGGGAAAATTTAGTGTGAGAAAATTTTGTTTCGGAGAATTTAGTGTCGGATAATTTAGTGTGGGATATTCATTGTGTGATAATTTAGTGCGGCGGAATTTAGTGTGTAAGAATTCATTGTGGGAGAATTTAGTGTGGAAGAATTTAGTGAGTGATAATTTAGTGTCGAAAAATTTAGTTTGGCCGAATTTAGTGTGGGAATATTTAGTGTTGACGAAATGATTGTGTTGTAATGTAAGCAAGGCAAATGATTTTCATTGGTGTGTTTACAATTATATCTGCTGTTGGTGTGAGGGGGTTTACTGTGGGTATGTTTGTTGAGTGGGGGTGTTAGGTATCAGTAGGGGTGTGTTTGTTTTGTGTGGGGGGAGGGGGATTAATGGACGCATGTTGTGTGTAGGTGGGATTAGTGAACGCATTTTGTGTGTGGTGGGATTAGTGGACGTATGTTGTGTGTGGTGGGATTAGTGGACGCAATTTTGTGTGTGGTGGGATTAGTGGACGAATTATGTGTATGTTGGGATTAGTGGACGCATTTTGTGTGTGTGAGTTCGGGATTAATTCAGGTGTGCGGATCAGAGAGGCTCCCACCCCACCTTCGCCTACCGCGAACGAAATAGAATTTATATAGAAAGTATATATTTTTACCATGGACTCCCCCCCCCCCCCCACCCCGAGAGAAAAAGTCTGAAATAAACACAGTGTGATGGACTCTGCTATAATACACAAGAGGAAAAAAAAGCGCATTTCTTCTGTCCAGACATCCAGTGTACATTTCTTCTGTCCAGACATCCAGTGTACATTTCTTCTGTCCAGACATCCAGTGTACATTTCTTCTGTCCAGACATCCAGTGTACATTTCTTCAATCTTTCTCGCGGGTCAGAGTTGTTGTCCTTCAGGGTGTGGTCTATAATCAACCTTCGGATCATCTATCTATATATATAACGAGCAGACCCGCGCTGTATCATACGCCGCTATTTAGTTATTGTTTTTTCCACTTTTCAGTCATTCATAATTTGTGAATTCGACAGTACCAATGCTGCCACTGAAAATATTTGCTTTAAAACACTAAACCCCCCCTCCCCCCCCCTCCCCCACCCCCCCCGTGAAAGGAGACTCCTCTTATTTACCTCCTCTTAGTTTAAAATAGTTTCAAACTAAATTATCTGCTGCTTTCACGGTGGCGTGAAGGGGTGAAGGGACGGCAGTGTCGAATTCACAAATTATAAATTACTAAAAGGTAGAAAATAAAACAACTAAATAGCGGCATATGATACGCCGCGGGTCGGTTCGTGTTACTTATTACATTACTTGTATAACGGTGCTTTAGTTAGCCCTATATCTAAGACTAAATAGTAACGGGAAAAACATGCCTTAAACCCTTTATGTTAACGAGCTTTTACAAGCGCTAAAACGAGTTGGCGGGTGTTGACTCGTTGTCACCTTTATTAACTTTAGCTGCTTTTGATGTTTTCTCCGGTACCAGGCCGTGTACCGATCTATAAGTTTAGTTAGCGGGCGTACTACATACTAGACCACATTGTCCAGTTGTGATAACATTTAACAAATCTTGGGGATACGTGGTCTGGAAAAACGTCTGGCAACAATGAGGATAAGCTCTGGATTGGGGAGGGGAATGTGTGTAAAAAAGAGTGACTTTATTTGTGGACGATGAAGGGCAGATTCAATTCCGTACCACGTTTAGAAAAGCAAAACGTACCCTAGGACTACATAGCTAACTTAGCAACCATACTTTACATATTTTCAACTTCATTTTTAGATGTAGTTTTCGAAAAAAATCAATCACACTAACATTAAAAAAGAAGCAACTTAATTCGCAACCGAGTCAAAGGTCTTTAACTCAGAAATTCTCCCCCCCCCCCCCATCTCCTTGTACATTAGTTATATTTGTGTGTGTTGGTATCAAGCAAATAAATATAGACCTTTGTTTACAAGGGTTTGTTTTATTCTTTAGCAAGATAAACTAATGGGATATGAAATAAATGAAGACTATCAGTGTACACATTCAGCTTGTTACAATAGAATGAACACACTCATAAAATGTTGTGTTTTTAACTAATATTTCTTATATTAATAACATTTTGGATCCCGCACAGTCTACTTGGTAAATTTAATCAACCACTGTTCCATTAATAATATCCACCTTTGGCTTATAATGTTTAAGACAGCTTAGATATATCTTTATTTTATATTTTAAATAGACCTAATGGCTTATTAATATAACACAAATATAACGGAATACAAAAGCGGAGAAAGGTAGTATCGATATCGCTAATACTTAGGCCTACGGGGTCTATTTTGTTAGTCGGGTTTTACAGCTTGTAAACGTCTGAAGAAGAAAGTAAAAAACATGTGTGAAAATCACATTAAACATGTTCACAATAAATTCAAATTAAGTTTGAATGTTTTCCTATATTAGTTGATACAAGTGAGTTCCGTTACGTGACGTCAGACAAATAAACCGCGAGATTATCACGTGATTCCGTGCACGCGAGACTCGTGTGAAAAACGTCATCATATTGTGTGACATGTCATCACTTAGGTGACCTAGGACACCACGCGACAAAAATCTGGTCAAAAACGTGTTGACTTTGGATCAAGAGCTCCACCAACGGCTGACTTGAAGGGAGTAAATTGTATGGTTCGCGACCATAATTGTCTAATGTCGAGTAGCTAATTAATTAGCTAATTTAGACTTCGTCAGACATCTCGACTTAATTAGCAAAAACGGGGTTTCCGGTCGAGTCGTCTATACACATAAAAATTAAAGTATGTGGGTTTGTGTGTGTGTGTGTGTGTCTGTGTGTGTCTGTGTGTGTCTGTGTGTGTGTGCCCTTTGTGTATGGCTGCACCTTTCATCTAGTCGCCGTGAAACTTTGGTTAGTTGATAAAAATACTTCCTGAATAAGAATTGAATTTTATTAAAATTAAAAACGAGTTTCTTACTTAATACAGTAATACAATTTTGCTTAATTATACACGAATGCAGTTCGTCTACTGTGTTCAATATGCAATGTTACATTTAAGAACAAATATTAAGACTAAGAAGAGATAACGACAAATCTATATCTACAAATCCCTCCTCCCATCCTAATATTTCTAAAAAAAAAAAAAAAAAAAAAAAAAAAAAAAAAAAAAAAAACCGAATTAAATTATGACGTTTCTTTCACTGTACACGATCTAGATCTGGCTATTTATAGATCCCATGTTGCTGTTTTATTGACAGAACCACAATATCATGAATTATAGAAAGCTACAAGAGACAGCTGAAACAGATCATTCCCTCAGGCTCGGCCATAATCCCTATATAACATTACTGTAAGCCATCTCTACTCTCTTGTTCGGGTAGTAGGGGGGGGGGGATTTTGATCAGAGGTTACCTCCATGACGTGTGACGTCACGACAAGAAACATGGCGCCCACGGCTTATGAACACATGCATGATTGATGCTGGGAGACGGGTATCACGTGACGGCTGCTAAAAGAAAAGTTCTTTCATTACGTGGTCCGGTTTACTAGTGGGCTAATTATGGTCTAGTTTCAAGGTCCCGGTTAAATCAGTGGCGCGGTTAGCTTAGCGGTCCGGCTAAGTCTGTATTCCTGCCAACGCAGTGGTACGGCAAAATCAGTGGTCCGGCTTAATCACTGGTACGATACTCAGTGTTCCGGTTAACTTATTGATCTGGCTAACTCATTGGTCCGGCTAGTTTAATGATCCGGCTAATTCAGTATTCCGGCTATCTCAGTGGTCCAGCTTACGGATGCGGCTAATTCAGTATTCCGGCTAAACCAGTGGTCCGGCTAATTTAGTTGTCCGATTAATTTAGATGTCCGGCTAGTTTAATGGTCCGGCTAACTCAGAAATCCGGCTTACGGGTCCGGACAATTCAGTATTCCGGCTAACTCAGTTGTCCGGCAAAATAAGTGAACCGGCTAGCTCCGTGATCCGGTTAACTAAGTGTTCCGGCTAACAGGTCCGTCTACCGGGTCCGGCTATCTCACCACGTGTCAAACAGATCCGGTTACCGACCTTGTTACCACCGCGCTGATTGTGTTTCTCACCCTGCTGGCCAATGATTGATGCACGTGCTACTGGGGTGTACTCACGCCGCGCTGATCCGTGTGCCCGTGCGATACCCTCTACAGAGCGATTGGTGTTTTTTTTTTGTGGGCGTTAAGACCTGCTGAAGAATTAGGGAGAGACGGGGGTGGGGTGAAGTGGGGGTGAAATGTCCACAGATTATTAGTGTTAGTCCCGAGAGTGCACCAAGGTTTAACAGTTCACAGCGGTTTGCTGTCGTCTTCTGATTCTGGCAAAATATCTCGCGCGTACTTTTTAGTCAGGGGAAATAACAAACGGTTTTTAAAAGGGAGGTAATTATATTATTAAAACATAAAAAGAAAAGAAAAAAGAATTAATACATATAAAAAAAAAACAAGTAAAAAAATGTTAGTATTAATCATAAAAAAATTAAATTACAAGAAAAATATCTCAAAAATCTAATAATTAATATCAAAATGTTAATTACAACTCATAGTAATTTTTAGTTGTAAATCCAATATTTAGTAGACACTAGTATTAACCAGCTATAATATTAATACCAATAAAATTTAACAAAGGTTGCTTAATTGCGTTTGCTGCTGCGTGTTTTTATATCCAAGATGGCCGAAACCAGACAGACACTACCTTCAATAAACCTTAGCTCAGGGTCGGCACCCTTCTGAGACGGAAGAGCTAAGTTGCAATTTATCTAATTTCCAAGTATTTAAAGAGCCACTAACATTTTATTTCAATATTATAATTTTGATAATTAATTAATATATATATATATATATATATATATATATATATATATATATATATATATATATATATTATATATATATATATATTATATATATATATATATATATATATATATATATATATATATATATATATATAATTTAAAATAAATATATTTAATAAATAATATTTATTTATATAAAAATACACATGCTTCCCAGAAAAAATATTAACATATTTTATCTAGTAATCAGTAATCAAATTATATAACTTTAATTATTGACTATGTTTTACAATAGCTTGGCTTTGCATGCCTTTTGAAAGTTTGTTTAAACCTTGCTCATAACTTGTTTTCAGTTTCAAGCAGTCCTCTAGATTTTTATTTGTTAGTTGGCTTCTTTACTTTTTATTATATTAATGCAAGAAAACGCTTGATGGCGTGAATGTTGTCCCAAAGATCGTCAGCACTCCAAATGGTAACTTCTTTACACCACTGTAGTATTCTGGAAGACTATTCCATCTGTAACATAATAGCGCCTGCACTCGCGGCATTTCTTTTAGAGGTGTCCAGTTGTGCAGCGTAACGTGCATGTTTTACTGGAACTCCAACAATTTTTACTTGCTCTTGAGATCTGTGAACTTGCCGCTCCACAAATGTTTGGTTTTCAAATATAACAATGTAATTTGAAGCGGACCAGCATCAATTCCAAATAGCTCAAAGCTAATCTCATTTGATTTTGGGTCTGGAGGATCTACTATGAACGCCATAGTACTTGCATTTCTTTTGAGCTGCTTACATATCTCAGTAAACCCATCCTTCATTTTTTTTATAGTAAACATGAAGTAATTCATGTTAATAGTAGCGTTGATTTCATCACGACATTTTTTTTCACATTTTTCGAAATAAAGTTATTTACCGCTCTCCTTGTCTTCAACAAAATCAAGTAATTGTATTTTTCGAAACAAATGTCTTCAAACAAGGCATATGCTGGATTTTCCTTTCTTAGAAGTTTTACATTTAGCTCGTTTAGTTTCTTTGTTATATCCCCTTATGAAGTCGAATGTTTCAATTTGGGATAGACAAGTTAATAGGAAGTTCATTGAAATAGGGAGTAGTTAATGTTCTAAGAGTGCTTATTGTTTATGTTTATTATTATATCGTTCATCACCGAGTGTTGTAGAACAATATTTTTATGAGTTTTGAAAATAAAATAAAATAATTATTAATATTTGTGAATAGAGTTGAAAAGCCGCATCTCGACCCGAAAAGAGCCGCATGCGGCTCGCGAGCCTCAGGTTGCCGACCCCTCCCTTAGCTGGCCTTCGCCCTGTCCTGAAGATAATACGGACACCCCTCAAACCACCAGCTGGCCTGTGTCAACACCCGTAACAGATACATATTCAAATGAAACTGTAAATGTTCTTCAAAGTGGGAGAAAAACCGGAGATGTGTCACAAAAGGAGAGCCCTGTACCTGTAAGTACACTCTTCAAAACAAAAAATCACGCTTTCGGGGATCGCACCTGGGCGGCATCCCAAAAACACGCTACGTGTGTTGATAACAGGAAAAAAAGAACGTCGAATCGAGGAATTCAAATTAGAGGACATATTTACGTGTAAACTGAACGTAAATCGTTCTCAAATTCTTAATGTCTACAACTTGGGGAAACCAAGCGAATGGTTTATCTCTCTCAAATCCGATGAAATTTACAACTCTCTACATTTGGCAGTGATATGCGAACATTCGGATTATTGTAGCAGCATTTTGCTGATGCATGTGTACAAAAACGGTCAGAGGGGTAACCCAAAATGGGTACCCCCTACCATTACCCAGAATATGATCAACAAAATTATGATTGAAATATCAGAACCAGACACAATAGTTTCAGCTCTTAAGATCGGGAAAAGTGATAAGTGGGCAGTCGATTTCTGCCCAAACGCTCCTTTAAAGGATTTACCCCATTACATTGATCTTGAGATCGGTGGGGAAACTTACACCATGTTACTACAACTTAACGGTAGGAGATCTATATGCCCCCTATGTGGCACAACCAAACACGGACCGGCCGCCTGTCGAAGCTCGTATGTAAGTGAAAGGGACAATATATCGATAGATAATGATGGGAACTATTTCGACAATGTTTAGTATTATAGCTTGAAAAGTGTACTCTTACTTTTGTAATTTAGCGCTTGTGAAAGCTCGTTAATATATAGGTTATAAAACATGCTTTTTCCCTACTATTTAGTCTTAGATGAAGAAATAACCAAAGCATCGTTATACAAATGACGCAATCCGTCACATTGTCACATGATCCGAGGTCGATTAAACCACACCCAGAAGGACAACTCCCCCACCCCCACTAATCTAAACACCCCCACTCAACTTATTCACAGTAAACGTAGATTTATTTATATATACAAAAACACTCAACTTACTTCCTTTGTCTACACTACAACACTATTTACTCATTTCTTCCACACCTAATTCTCCCACACAAAATTGTCCCGCACTAAATTCTCCCACTCTAAACTCCCCACAAAAAATTTCCCACACTAAATTCTCGCACACTAAATTCTCCCACACGAAATTTTACCACACTAAACTCTCCCACACTAAAAATCTCCCAAATCTAAACTGGATACGAAAATAGTCTCTTCCAAAATCACCCAAACATTCAATTCTCCCTCACTAGATTCCATCACACCCCCCCCCCCCCCACCCCACATGGAACTAAACGCTGGCACAGAATATTAGTGTTAGTCCCGAGAGAGCACCATGGTGTAACACAGTTAACAGCGGTTTGCCCATCGTTTTTTGCTTGAGTCAAAATATCTCGCGCATGGAACTTATTTGTTAAGGGAGAAAACAAATATTGAGTTATTTTCAAGGGAAATAATTATAAAATTAAATGATAAAAAGAAATGGAAAAAAATAATAATATATTTTTAAGTAAAAACAAGTAAACAAACATCAGTATAAATTATAAAAAATTAAAATACAAAAAAGTTATTTAAAACCTTAGGTGATTAATAACTAAATGTTAATTACAACTCCTAGTAATTGTTAGTTCTTAATCGAATAATTAGAAATTACTTATACCAACCAACTTAAATATTAATACCGAGAAAACTCTTGATGTACGGTTTCATGGTAGGATATATTTTTAAAATATTTTTATTTGCTTGAAGATATTTACTGAACCAGTGGAGTCCGTAAAGAAAGAAAGAAAAGTTATTGGCTTCTAAAGTGGATTGGGATAGTCCGGGGGTCGGCAACCCGCGAGCCGCATGCGGCTCTTTTGATATCAAGATGCGGCTCTCCAGCTCCTTGAACAAATACTAATAATCTTAATAAAAAAATAAAATATTTGAAATAAAAAATGTTAGTGGCTCTTTAAAACCAGGGAAATTTTGAAAATTGTAACTTTTGGCTCTTCCGCTTCAAAAGGTTGCCGACCCCTGGGATAGTCCCATAGCAGGGGTCGGAAACCTGCGGCTCTTTTGATGTCAAGATGCGGCTCTTCAGCTCGCTGCACAAATATAAATACTTATTTTATTTTATTTTTAAAGCTCATAAAAGTATTAGTCTGCGACACTCAGTAATGAAGGATATAATAATAAATATAAACAGTAAACACTCGCTATTCTATTAGAATATTTAGTGACTGGATATTTCAATTTAGACCTACTTTCTTGTTTCCTAAAACTGAGTTTTTTTAAATATAAAGAATGCCTGTGTTTGGATCATATTTATCGGGGCACTAGCGCCCACCACCATGGCGTGCTGTGTGAAAGCCTTGAGTGTAAGTTAATCACTCACCATAATATCACCGTTAATCACTCACCGACGGTAAGTGGCGCTCTAGCGATTCCGATAACACTACCGCCGGGGCGTCGCGTAGCCCCTAGCTCAGTTTAATTATCGATTGTCGTATTGTAGGGTGCTGCTTAAAACTAAGGTAGGCGCTTAGTGCAGTGACGCCGGAGGACGCGCCTAATTCAATTTAGTGAGCGACTATAACAACCTTTAGTATCCATAGCCTATCGCGCTGTTTAAAATGAACGTATTGTTGCCCATTGTGTCTATCGTGTACAGCCTTTAAAAAAAACAATGTAGGCCCTATAGTGTTCGCAGGGTCGCCCAATGGACGAGGCGCCGGCGGTTGTGTCTGTTGCAGTTTTGCCACTGAATATAGTAGTACCCCTTGCCGCTATGCAGAACGCCCGATTAGCGGATTCCAAGTACTAATATAGCCGCTCTGGAACTCTGGGCGCCAGAACGTGTATTGACAAAAAAGGCACCACCCGGGCGCCTCCCATAAGAATTTTAAATTTTTTTACGCAGCAATCTTCTCGGGAGTATTTTATCTACTCTACAAAATTTCATGGCACTCGGATAAACCGTGTCGAACCGCATACAACTTTTTTTTTACCGTATATAGAGAAAAATCGCACCTCTACCCCCCTGGGAGTATTCTCAACAAATTTTCCAAGTTTCATGGCGATCGGATGAAAGGTGTAGTAATGCATAAAAGAAAAACAGACACACACACAAACACACATACATTTGTTTTATGTATATATATATATATATATATATATATATATATATATATATATATATATATATATATCCTAATTAAAGATCATAATATTAATAACAATAGTATAAAAATGTAGGCGGCTCTTTAAAAACTTGGAGATTTGGTAAATTGTAACTTTTGGCTCTTCTGTCTCAAAAGGTTTGCAGTGCCTTAATCAGTGTTTCGTTGCTCAGGGCTGGCGGGACCCATCTAAGGGTTCCGATGATTTTGTCCTTGTGGTATCTGTCGAATTTCAAAGTGTATGGGCCGTGTGTTTTTGTGGTGCCGTCCAGATCCGCTACATCAAACTCGTTGGACGAGAAGTACCAGGTATCCCCTCGTCCATAGTTGAGCAGCAGGATCTGGTGTGGGCTAATGATCTTGCGCAAGAGGTGACCAGGGATATTCTGGTGGTTGGTTGATTGGATGGTGACTTGAATTACAGTAGGCGAGTCGAAGAGCTCAGGAGCTATTACATCAGACTGGTCTATTGTGATTGTTGTCTTGATATCTGAAACTGAAAGAGTTTGGGCCCATGTTTTCATTAAGCCACCCAAACCGTAGTCCGGGTGGCTCCTCTCCGGATCTCTCGACCTAGAGGGAACAAAAATGGGCGCAACCCCATTGTTGACTTTCGTGATAGTTGCATAGTCCATTTCTAGTGCATGGAGATGAGATTGGGAATAGTTTTCAACTAGCAATAACCACGCCTCGGTAAAACCTCATTGGCTATGGTACCGCCACTGCGCTGGATAATTATAAGAACACACACGTAGTTTGAAGTAAACCTTGGATTACTTTACTTACTTACTTACAGTAAAAGTAATTTTTTTTTTTTTGTGTTTAATAAAATTCCTCTCTTGCTTTCTACCCTGTTCGCGCAGGGAGGCAGCAAGAGTAGGTTGCATGATTATATACATACATGAAAATATAATACATATTTAAAAGAATTTAATTCTTGCTTGTGTTTCTTGATTCACTTCTGGTTTCTTTCTATATTTTCCTGATTCCTTGATTTACTTGTTTTCAGATCCGGTTTTCTTGGTTTCCTTTGAAATAACATAAAGTACATGACAAACAAAACATGATCGCTTCTCGGCCTTTTGGCTAAGATCAAAGTGTAGTATCTGTTATGGATCTACACGGATCTTAGCCATTTGGTTGGTCAGTCCTTTTTCGGGCTGGCTGCCGGGGCCGAGAGGCGGTCAAATCTACTACTCTAACTCACGCAAATCTCGCCAACGACCGCTGTGGGGTTGCTCCCACACATCCCTCGAACGCACATGCTCTCGAGATGAGTCACCCAGTACTTGTATTGGGTGGCTTCAAATGTACGAGTGGCTAATTTTCAACCTTCTTTTTTTCAGACTGACGACACCCATCTAGGAGAAATTTTAGGTGGGAGGTCGGTCAAATCGCCAACAAATCAAACTCATCTACTACGTCAAACGCATCTTCCTCGCTTCCAACAAACTCACTACCACTCTGACGACACCCACCTAGGAGAAATCTTAGGTGGGAGGCTTACGTCAAACGCCAACAAATCGAACTCAGCTACTACGCCAAACGCAACTCAACAAATCGAACTCATCTACTACGTCACACGCAACTACCTCGCTCAACAAATCGAACTCACCTAATACGTCAAACGCATCTACCCCGCTTCCAACAAACTCACTACCACTCTGACGACACCCACCTAGGAGAAATCTTAGGTGGGAGGCTTACGTCAAACACAAGCAAATCAACTAACTGCCTCTCAAAGACCAACTAATCAACTTACCTAACACTCGACACATCGCTCACCTCGCTACCCTATCCAAGCTCCACTCCATCGAACAATACCACCATCAAGACAACACACCAAGCTCCACTCCATCGAACAATACCACCATCAAGACAACACACCAAGCTCCACTCCATCGAACAATACTACCATCAAGACAACACACCAAGCTCCACTCCATCGAACAATACTACCATCAAGACAACACACCAAGCTCGACGCCTCACCAACGCTTCGATCAACGCCTCAACCATGGAACATCCCTCACTAACACTCCCAAAATACAACTACCAACCAAGAAGAAACCACTAACCAACCAAGATTGTATCACGTGCAAGAACAAAGGCCAAAGGACGATAAGCGATCATGTTTTGTTTGTCATGTACTTTATGTTATTTCAAAGGAAACCAAGAAACCGGAAGTCAAGGAAACAAGAAAATATAGAAAGAAACCAGAAGTGAATCAAGAAACACAAGGAAAATAACACAAGCAAGAATTAAATTCTTTTAAATATGTATAATATTTCATGTATGTATATAATCATGCAACCTACTCTTGCTGCCTCCTTGTTCGCGCAGGGAGACAGCAAGTGAGGAAATCTATTAAACGCCAGACGGCACAAAAGAAAAAAATAGTATCCACCAACTCCCCCCTGCCCACCTCACCCTCAGTCATGATAAGCCCACATCCGCCTCAATTGCTCCAACGACCCCACCGCCCACCAAAAACATTACTTTCGAATATTTATTTATTTTTATTTACTTTTTTATTTATTTTTGTAATTCACTATTGTACAAATGTAAACGAAATCTGTGTAAAACAACAAATTTGTGTGTGTGTGTATGTGACTACTCTACTGCTTATTCATTTTTCTTTGGTATTTACTATGTTTTTTGTTCGAATGGGATGAAGTCCATGCAAACTAGCTTTGTTTTCGACAATTCTTCCATGTTATACTTTTTCACCCACTTTTGTTGGCAAACATGTTATAAACCAGCCTCTTTTCAATTTTTGAACCAACAAGCTTTAAATTCAATGTATCTTTTGTATTCATTTACCTATTTTGCTATTTATTTACTATATTCTGTACACCAATATAACTATCCTGTATAAATAAAAGTATTAAAAAAAATTATTTGCTTAGGGCAGGGGTCGGCAACCTTTTGAGACGGAAGAGCCAAAAGTTACCATTTATAAAATATCCCAACTTTCAAAGAGCCACTAACATAACTTATATGTATTTCAATATTACGATCCTTGATTATGATTAGGTATATGTATATATATATATATATATATATAGATGTAACTAGGTGTAGTTACCAGAGACGATAACAACGCAATAGTGCAGGTGTTAGGCTGATAACGATCATAAAGCCACGGCGTATTTTGGGAAGGATACGACAAGCGCTGTCAACTTTGACACGACTTGGCTGACGTAACAGTGCAGAAGGCTTATTAATCGGACTGTATGACAGAAGCGGCGTAATTAACATTCTGATGCAACGATTAGAATCGATTACGAATACGATTACGAATCCGATTACGAATACGAAGGGATATATATAGGAAGGCGACGGCTGAGAACGAGAGAGTGGGGATCAGTCAGTCAGTAAGAGGAGTATCAGAGACAGTGACAGGATCAGTATCAAGTTGGTTATTGAACGGGTTAGCCGTATTGTGTTAATAAGGACGATAGACATGTGCATTCAGTTATGTGAAGACTAGTGAGGACTGTTGGGGGTCAGTTGATTCAGACTATTATTGTGAAGCATTTCTTTTTATTCATTATATTATTATGAAGCATTTCTTTGATTCATGTAATAAAAGGATCAATAGCGAACCTGCATCTTCGAGTATCTATACTGTGGTCGATGTTGTGTAGAATGAGTGGTTAGACTCGTTAACATTTGGCACTACAGGCAAATAGACTCGTTACATTTGGCGTTGTCGAGCAGAAGATGCAACTACGCTCGGTCACATATATATATATATATATATATATATATATATATATATATATATATATATATATATATATATATATATATATATATATATGTATATGCTAGTACACAGAACTGAAACTTTAAGTGCACCCCTGGAGAAAAATATGTCTGAAAGAAACCCGCCTTTCTCCCAATCGGGACGAATGGTTATCATAATATTTATTTTTTTACAAACAGGCAAAACTTTTAAACAAATGTCTGAGTTTAAAAAAAAACCTACTCAAGTTTCTCTTCTAAAACTGCTCCGTATAGCTTTGATTGTCCTGCTTAAATAAAACAAACCAATTGAATTTTTTAAAACGGAAATGCCATCAATACGACATAAAACAATGATTTGAGATTTGAATAAGCAAGACATAAATAGAAATGCTATGATATGCAGGTATATTGATTTGGTGTGGTCGAAAACACACTCGCCGGTCATGAAGATTAAATATTAGTGAACATTGATTGGCCGCAGGACATTTTTCTTGTACGAGCGAAATTTCTTTCGGTACCTTATAAGTTCCGTTACGTGACGTCAGACAAATCAACCGCGAGATTATCACGTGATTCCGTGCACGCGAGCCTCGTGTGAGAAACGTCATCATATTGTGTGCCACGTCATCATATTGTGTGACACGTCATCACTCAGTTGACCTAGGACACCACTTGACAAAAATCTGGTCAAAATTTGTTGAATTTGGATCAAGAGCTCTACTAACGACTGACGGCCATCTTGGCGCATGCGCGAACGGGAGTGAAGTGTGTGGTTCGCGACGAGAATTGTCTAATGTCGAGTAACTAGTCAATTAGGTAAATTAGACTTGGTCAGACATCTCGACTTAATTAGCTAAATAGGGTTTCAGGTCGTGTCGTCTATAGGGCTGGTAAGTAGGTCACCAACCAATTCTACGGCTCAATAAAAACTGCATGAGCCATAGAACAAGTTGGTGACCTACTTACCAGCCCTATACACATAAAAATGAATGTATGTGGGTTTGTATGTGTGTGTATAAGTCTCTGTGTGTCTGTGTGTGTGTCTGTGTGTGTGTCTGTGTGTGTGTGTGTGTGTGCCCTTTGTGTATTGCTACACCTTTCATTTGGTCGCCTGTGAAACTTTGGTTAGTTGATAAAAACACTTCCTAAATGGAAAGGGAATTTTATTGAAATCTTAAACTCGTCTAAGTATCTACTAGTTTCTTACCTACTACAGTAATACAATCTTGCTTAATTATACACGAATGCAGTCGTCTGTGTTCAACTATTGAGTGTTGCATTTTAAAAACAAATATAAAGATTAAGAAGAGATAACGACAAATCTATATCTGCAAATCCCTTCCCCCACCCCGTAATATTTCTAAAAAAAAATCAATAAACAAATAAATAAAAGAAACAGAATTAAAGTATGTCGATTCTTTCCCTATACACGATCTAGATCTGGCTATTTATAGATCCCATGTTGCTGTTTTATTGACAGAACCACAATATCATGAATTATAGAAAGCTACAAGAGACAACTGAAACAGATCATTCCCTCAGGCTCGGCCATAATCCCTATATAACATTACTGTAAGCCATCTCTACTCTCTTGTTCGGGTATTGGGGGGGGGGGGAAGATTTTGATCAGAGGTTACCTCCATGATGTGTGACGTCACGACAAGAAACATGGCGCCCACGGCTTATGAACACATGCATGATTGATGCTGAGAGACGGGTATCACGTCTCGGCTGCTAAGAGAAAAGTTATTTCATTCCGTGGTCCGGTTTACTAGTGGGCTAATTATGGTCTAGTTTTCAAGGGTCCGGTTAAATCAGTGGCGCGGTTATCTTAGCGGTCCGGCTAAGTCTGTATTCCGGCCAACGCAGTGGTCCGGCAAAATCAGTGGTCCGGCAAAAATCACTGATCCGGCTTACGGGTCCGGCTAAATCAGTGGTCCGATACTCAGTGGTCCTGTAACTCAGTGTTCCGGCAAAATAAGTGAACCAACTATCTCAATGCTTCGGTTTACTTGGTGTTCCGGCTACCTTAGTATTCTGGCTATCCCAGAGGTCCGGCTTATGGGTCCGGCTACTCCAGTATTCAAACTAACTATGTGGTCCAGTTAAATCGTTGGTCCGGCTAACTCAGTGGTCCAGCTAACTCAGTGGTCCGGCTAACTCAGTGGTCCAGCTAACTCAGTGGTCCAGCTAACTCAGTGGTCCGGCTAACTCAGTGGTCCGGCTAACTCAGTGGTCCAGCTAACTCAGTGGTCCAGCTAACTCAGTGGTCCGGCTAACTTAGTGTTCCGGCTAACTAAGTGTTCCGGCTAACTAAGTGTTCCGGCTAACAGGTCCGGCTAAGTGTTCCGACTACCGGGTCCGGCTATTCTGCCACGTGTCAAACAGATCCGGTTACCGACCTTGTTACCACGGCGCTGATTGTGTTTCTCACCCGACTGGTCTATGATTGATGCACGTGCTACTGGGGTGTACTCACGCCGCGCTGATCCGTGTGCCCGTGCGATACCCTCTAGAGAGCGATTGGTAATTTTTGTGTGTTAAGACCTGCTGAAGAATTAGGGAGAGGCGGGGCTGGGGTGAAGTGGGGGTGAAATGCCCACAGATTATTAGTGTGAGTACCGAGAGTGCACCAAGGTGTAACACAGTACACAGCGGTTTGCTGTCGTCTTCTGTTTCTGTCAAAATATCTCGCGCGTAGAACTTTTTTGTCAGGGGAAATTACAAACAATAATTTAATTAAGGGGAGGTAATTATATAATTAAACGATAAAAAACAAGAAAAAACAATCAATATACATTGAAACAAAAACAAAAAAACAAACGTTAGTATTAATTATGAAAAATTAAATTACAGGGAAATTATTTAAAAATTTAGGTGATTAATAACAAAATGTTAATAACAACTCCTAGTAATTGTTAGTTACTAATCCAATACTAAGTAGTCAATAGTATCAACCAGCTGTAATATTAATACCAAAAAAACTGTATATACTGTATTGCAAGTAATGCGATATTTCTAGCGTTTATATATGTTTCCCAGTACTTGTATTGTATTTTCTGTTTTTCAGCCTTACGACACCCACCTTGGACAGGGGTTGGCAACCTGCGGCTCGCGAGCCGCATGCGGCTCTTTGCTGTCAAATGCGGCTCTCCAACCCCTTGCACAAATATTAATAATTATATTAATTCCTTTTCGAAACTCATAACAAATATTATACTCTAAAAAAACATCAACTTTAAACAGGATAAAAAAAACAGTGAGAATACATGAGGTAGAAAGTATACGGACAACTGACACCCGCGTGGACAACAGGCCCAGCCCCACAGCCATGCTGAGGAGAGCACGGTGCCAACAATCCCATGCTTTTAAATAACAAGTCAAATTTATTTACCTAATCCTAATCAGGGGCGTAGCGATGGGGGGGGGGGAGGCGGGGACAAATGTCCCGCGTGCCGACCCTAGGGGGCGCCAAAATGGGTTGGAAAAACAAATTGATAGTTTGAAGGGGGGTGCAAATCGAAAGTATGAGGAGAGGGGGTGCAAATCGAAAGTTTGTCCACGGGCACCGGGATGTGCCGCTACGCCTCTGATCCTAATCTAATACCATAATAATAAGATAATAGTAAAATAATAACGTGGCTCTTAATAAACTGGGAAATTGTGTAAATTGTAATTTTTGGCTCTTCCGCATTAAAAGGTTGCCGACCCTTGACCTAGGTCAGGGGTCGGCAACGTTTTGAGACGAAAGAGCCAAAAGTTACAATTTACCAAATTTCCAAGTTTTTAAAGAGCCACTAACATTTTTATTTCAATATTATTATTTTTATAAGGAATAGGCCTATATATATATACATATATATATATATATATATATATATATATATATATATATATATATATATATATATATATATATTTATATTTATATATATATATATATATATATATATATATATATATATATATATATATATATATATATATATATATATATATATATATATATATATATATATATATATATATATATATATATATATATATATATATATATATATATATATATATATATATATATATATATATATATATATATATATATATTAAAATATACTTAAAAATCTCACAAATCTAAACTCGATACACCAAAATCGCCCAAACATTCAACTTCCCCATATTAGATTCCATCACACACCTCCCCCCACCCCCACGTGAAACTAAATATTGAAACAGATTATTAGTGTTAGTCCCAAGAGTGCACCAAGGTGTAACAATGTTCAAAGAAGTTTGCTGTCGTCTTTTGTTTGTTTGAAAGTATCTCGCATGTTGAACTTTGTTGTCAGGGGAGAAAACAAACAATGTTTTTTTTTCAAGGCAGGTTATTGTAAAAATAAACGAGAAAACGAAGAGAAAAAAGTAGTAAACCACCTTTAAACAGAAACAATTAAACATACATTAATATAAATTATAGAAAAATAAATGTAAAATAATAATTTAAACATTTGGTGATTTTTCTCACAATGTTAATTACAACTCCCAGTAACTGTTGACGTCAATCCAACAACAATAATTAAATGTAACTAGTATTATCCAGCAGTAATATTAATACCAAGAAGTTTGATTACTGTTGTGTCACTTGTTAACAGCATTTTTAAAACTTATGTCTGCAAAACAGACCAGTCAATATACTCGTGGCCATACCGGGTAGACGTCAAGCTTGTCAATCATGCGACTCAACTCAACACTGGACAAGCCAATGCCTCCTATCCCCACCAACAGCTGAACCAGAGGCACTTAGAGTCACACCCCCTCCGCAGCAGCCAACAGCGTCCCAAAATCACTCGAACCAACAAGCCGAACCAGCCGCAAAACCCAACGACCAACCAACAGCACAGGATACAGCAACACCTACACCACAACTCCAGACACCAAGCAACCTACAGGAACCTCCAACAATGGAGCCAACAGACCCCTAACCTCAGAAATGGAAACCAGCTCGTCAATGAAAAGAAAAAACCAAACTAGCCCCACTGAACTAGGAAAAACAGCTAAAGAAAAAAAAAACACACAATGCTAACCAAAAACCCCCTTAAATGCAACTACTGCCTTAACTCGCACCAAACACTCGAGGAACTAATGTGTCACGAAGCTACAGAACACCGGAAATTCAAGCAATGCTTCCACTGCAACGATGGAATGATCCACCAGTATATTTCTAAACACTTCCGAGAAAAGCATGCAAAATCCACCGTCCAATGTACGTTCTGTGATGTAAACCTCCCAACAAACAGTATCTATCACCACATGGAAGCGCATCACTCAGACATTATGACTAAGAATTATATTAAACGCAAAAAAAAAAAATGTCTGCGAATTTCGTTAACTTTACTAACTCTTTTATGTGAACACCCTTTTTTTTATCTATAAAACTCCATTGTATCCCTACACGTGATAGCTACACGCCTACACACCCCTAACCTGTCGGTACTAAACTTTCATCTAAACATAAACACCGACTTGAACATACCAACCTTCCACCCTCCTACTAATTCGCTCACACAGCAATCTGTTCGTCAAACCCTCCCCCCCCCACCCACACACACTACAAATGGAAACACCTCAGCAGTCAGATAACACAGCACAAAATTTGACGCTTGGCTTGCACTAAAACACGCAGTCACCCTCTCCACGCCTCGTCAGACACATCTACCCACTCCCCCCTCTCCCCCTCTATCCACTTACCCTTAGACATGAAAACACCACTTTCCCTTTAACTGTTCCAACGACCCCACCACCCACCCCAACATCAATTTCGAATATCTATTCATTTACTTTTTAAAAGTTATAAATCTTGTTTCTTTCCCCTCCTTTTTTTACACAGCAACCTTTTGAAAACTCAATGCGACCAGTACATAAATAAACACTCTTTTAACTAGTCAACTTATTTTGTTTTCCCTACATTGAAAATGCTCCACTGGCCCTTTGTCATTCTTGGAAAATATCCTTTCCACTCCCCACCCAGACTTTCTGACACTTTTATTTGACCTTCACCC